>NC_088222.1:2381902-2401902 GCF_036934945.1 Oncorhynchus masou masou | reverse complement strand
AAACGTGAAGGTCCCTGGCAATAGATTGTTCTTTTTTCTAGATGGCGTTTGTGCTTCGGCATACATTTCCAGAATGTCCTTGAATGCTGAAGTGAAATATTGCAGTGAACTAGGCTTCAATCTGACTCTGTTGAGCAACACAAGGGCTGCTTTTACAAACATGGCTGGGCCCACTTTCTTCTCTCCTTCCCCCACACACACTCTCTCCCTCTCGCTCTATCTCCCGCGGTCTTCTCCCTCCCTCTTTCTCTCTCTCTCTCTGTCTCTCTCTGCTGTATGAACTAAAGAGAGTGTGCCCAAACCAAAGGTCCTGCAGTTGCTCACAACTTCAAAAGCTGAAACTCGAGTCCCTCTGCAACTTCACAATAAACCAAATAAAGAAGCTGGGAGGCTGGAACAGGAGCGGAGGAAAACATGCCCAACAGAGAGAGCAGCTTGAACACTGTGAGGATGGTGGTGGTGGGGGGGGGGGGACCATTTGGGGAGCAGCATGACCACTTAGTGAAATAAAAGTACAAAGAAATAATATACAGATGAAACAACTGTAACAGTGATGAATGGCATTGGGTGGGAGGATTACAAGCAGCAGGAGAAAGAATGTCCTTAGTGAGAGTAGCAGAGTTTTTACCATGATGCTCCTGTACTGCGTGGATTGAAGTGGGGAGGGCTTTGGTGGCTGGGGGGTCTTTACTGTAGTATTCACTGGAGTGTTTTTTACGGATATAACAGTATAGTATATTAACCTAGGAAGAAAACTAGGGAGGAACTACGCTCTGAGAGGCCAGTGATCTTTTGGCTGTGCCCAGGGGAGATTATACGAGTACATAGCCATTAAGGCCAGATCTTCCTTCAAGATGTTCAAACGTTCATAGATGACCAGCAGGGTCAAATAATAATCACAGTGGTTGTAGAAGGAGGTGCAACAGGTCAGCACCTCAGGAGTAAATGTCATTTGGCTTTTCATAGCCAAGCATTCAGAGGTCGAGACAGCAGGTGCGGTTAATAGGGATGGATGGATGGATGGATGGATGGATAGAGAGAGAGAGAGAGAGAGAGAGAGAGAGAGAGAGAGAGAGAGAGAGAGCAAACAAAAACGATGCATACCTCAGCCTAAACATCAGCACCACAGGTAACTTCCACAAAGCTGCAAACAATCTGAGACAAGGCAAGAAGGGCCTTCCATGCAATCAAAAGGAACATAAAATTTGACATACCAATTAGAATCTGGCAAAAATACTTGAATCAGTTATAGAACACATTGCCCTTGATGGTTGTGAGGTCTAGAGTCCGCTCACCAACCAAGAATTCACAAAATGGGGCAAACACCATGCATGCAGAAATCTGCAAAAATATGCTCCGTGTACAACGTAAAACACCAAATAATGCAGAGCAGAATTAGGCCGATACCTGCTGATGATCAACATCCAGAAAAGAGCTGTAAAAGGAAACAATTCCCAAACCATTCAAACAAAGCCATCACCTACAGAGAGATGAACCTGGAGAAGAGTCCCTTAAGCAAGCTGGTCCTGGGGCTCTGTTCACAAACACAAACACACCCTACAGAGAGATGAACCTGGAGAAGAGTCCCTTAAGCAAGCTGGTCCTGGGGCTCTGATCACAAACACAAACACACCCTACAGAGAGATGAACCTGGAGAAGAGTCCCTTAAGCAAGCTGGTCCTGGGGCTCTGATCACAAACACAAACACACCCTACAGAGAGATGAACCTGGAGAAGAGTCCTTTTAGTAGCAAGCTGGTCCTGGGGCTCTGATCACAAACACCAGGACAGCAGCACAATTAGACCCAACCAAATCATGAGACAACAAATAGATAATTACTTGACACATTGGAAAGAATTAACAAAAACATTTTTTGCAAACTAGAATGCTATTTGATCCTAAACAGAGAGTAAACAGTGGCACAATACCTGACCACTGTGACTGACCCAAACTTCAGGAAAGCTTTACAGAGCTTCAGAGAGAGAGAGAGCTAATAGAGAGTTAAGAGAGAGTTAAGAGAGAGCTAAGAGAGAGCTAAGAGAGAGCTAAGAGACCACTAAGGGAGAGTTAAGAGAGAGCTTAGAGAGCACTAAGAGGGAGTTAAGAGAGCACTAAGAGCGAGCTAAGAGAGCACTAAGAGAGAGAGCTAAGAGAGAGCTAAGAGAGAGCTAAGAGAGAGCTAAGAGAGAGCAAAGAGAGAGCTTAGAGACCACTAAGAGAGAGTTAATTAAGAGAGAGCTTAGAGAGCACTAAGAGCGAGCTAAGAGAGCACTAAGAGAGAGAGCTAAGAGAGAGCTAAGAGAGCACTAAGAGAGCACTAAGAGAGAGCTAAGAGAGAGTTAAGAGAGCTCTAAGAGAGCGCTAAAAGAGCACTAAAAGATCACGAAGAGAGCACTGAGAGAGAGCTAAGGGAGCACTAAGAGAGCACTAAGAGAGCACTAAGAGAGCACTAAGAGAGAGCTAAGAGAGAGCTAAGGGAGCACTAAGAGAGCACTAAGAGAGAGCTAAGGGAGCACTAAGAGAGCACTAAGAGAGAGCTAAGGGAGCACTAAGAGAGCACTAAGAGAGCACTAAGAGAGCACTAAGAGAGAGCTAAGGGAGCACTAAGAGAGCACTAAGAGAGAGCTAAGGGAGCACTAAGAGAGCACTAAGAGACAGAGACAGAGAGATGAGACTATCCCTCCATCCCCCACATAACAGAGCTTTGCTCTTGCCCAAGTTTACATTAGCTGACAAAGCTCCCTCGTACACACCCATACGTGTCCTGCAGTCTCCGGCGTAGGAGGCCTAGACAATAATCGATGGCTAGTGACATCCCCGCTGGAGGGCAACCTTGTCTAATGCCGCGTCTCACCCAGACTGGCCTACTGAGCCCCCCTCCCACCTTGACCATACATGACGCCCCAGCATTCAACATCTTCACACAGGCCAAGAAACCTTTCCCCAAACCCAGACATAGACATTACATGAATCTATAATAAGCCTCCTATTGGTCTAGAGAGACCAGTCCAAAGTTCACATTAGAAACTATTGACAAGTCCAACGCATCCCTGATTAAGAACAAGTCCATGATTGAGCGTCCTGATACACAACATGTCTGATCCTTGAGGACAATAGAGTCCAGAAGGGACTTCAGTCTGTTAGCGAGGACTTTGGCAAATATCTTGTAGTCCGCACAGAGCAATGCCATAGGCCTCCAGTTCACACAAGTCCCCTTTTTTGGGAAGGAGAGTCAGAGTCACCCGACAGCAGCTCATTGCCAACTCTCCAACCCTGACACATTCACGTAACACGCAAAAGAAATCCTGTCCAATTATTCCCCAGAATTTTTTATAAAACTCCACTGGGAGTCCATCGAACTCCAGTGCACGACCAGGGGACATCTGGGTTACGACCTCGTTCATGGGACAACATAGGAATGTCAATTTCATCCCTCTGTGCCATAGAGAGTTTAGGGAGTTCTGCAAACAAAATCTGAGAACACAGGATCACACAGTTCTGCCCTATACAACAAAACTCCACTTCAGTCCGCTCCCGCATCTCCCCCACCACAGAGGTCACCTGACAGCCACAGACCTTGGCTTCACCTCTCTGTCTTTCCAAACAAAAGAAGAAAGAACTGGGAGCTTTTACAAGCTTGTACTTTTTGCTTCCTTTGTTTTAACCTGGAAAAAACTACCCAGGTTGCCCCACAAGCTCTTCCTCCACTTCAATGATACGATGCTCGAGTTCCTAGCCTCTGAGGATGTATACTGTTGACAGAAATGCCGAATTTGGACTTTTCCAACATCCCACAATTGACTCAGAGACTCATACTCCTCTCTTTGCGGCCCCCACCATTCCCAAAAAGTCTGTAAACCTGAGCAAAAAGAGGTATCTTTACATGAAACTTCCAATAGGATGCCTGCCGAGGCCCTGGTGAAATATACAGCCGAGCCATATGGTTAAGTGGTGATCTGAAAAATCACATCAGCCTAAATCTTTTTTTTCTTTTCTTTTTTTCTTTTTTTTACCCCTTTTTCTCCCCAATTTCATGGTATCCAATTGTAAGTAGTTACTATCTTGTCTCATCACTACAACTCCCGTATGGGCTCGGGAGAGACAAAGGTTGAAAGTCCTCCGATACACAACCCAACCAACCAGCCACATTGCTTCTTAACACAGCGCACATCCAACCCGGAAGCCAGCCGCACCAATGTGCCGGAGGAAACACTGTGTACCTGGCAACCTTGGTTAGTGCGCACTCCTCCCGTCCCGCCACAGGAGTCGCTGGTGCGCGATGAGACAAGGACATCCCTACCGACCAAGCCCTCCCTAACCCAGACGACGCTAGGCCAATTGTGCGTCGCCCCACAGACCTCCCGGTCGCGGCCAGTTACGACAGAGTCTGGGCGTGAACCCAGAGTCTCTGATGGCACAGCTGGCGCTGCAGTACAGCGCCCTTAACCACTGCGCCACCCGGGAGGCCAGATCAGCCTATTTCAATGATTCCTGGAGATGTAAAAACCGATGGTGTCAGGCTGCACTCACCCAAGCCCCAAAGACCTTCACCCATGTCTACTGTCTAGTGTTTGGATATCTAGCTCTGCAATTTCTATTAGGTCAACCTGCTTAATGATGTCTCTCTACACCACCATCTATAACCTGACTGAGTCTGAATTATAACCTGAGGTTCCTCCCCATTTCCATCTATAAGCTGACTAGACCCAGCCTCATCTACACCACCATCTATAACCTGACTAGACCCAGCCTCATCTACACCACCATCTATAACCTGACTAGACCCAGCCTCATCTACACCACCATCTATAACCTGACTAGACCCAGCCTCATCTACACCACCATCTATAACCTGACTAGACCCAGCCTCATCTACACCACCATCTATAATCTAACTAGATCCAGCATCATCTACACCACCATCTATAACATGACTAGACCCAGCCTCATCTACACCACCATCTATAACCTGACTAGACCCAGCCTCATCTACACCACCATCTATAACATGACTAGACCCAGCCTCATCTACACCACCATCTATAACCTGACTAGACCCAGCCTCATCTACACCACCATCTATAACATGACTAGACACAGCCTCATCTACACCACCACCTATAACCTGACTAGACCCAGCCTCATCTACACCACCATCTATAACCTGACTAGACCCAGCCTCATCTACACCACCATCTATAACCTGACTAGACCCAGCCTCATCTACACCACCATCTATAACCTGACTAGACCCAGCCTCATCTACACCACCATCTATAACCTGACTAGACCCAGCCTCATCTACACCATCTATAACCTGACTAGACCCAGCCTCATCTACACCACCATCTATAACCTGACTAGACCCAGCCTCATCTACACCACCATCTATAACCTGACTAGACCCAGCCTCATCTACACCACCATCTATAACCTGACTAGACCCAGCCTCATCTACACCACCATCTATAACCTGACTAGACCCAAGCCTCATCTACACCACCATCTATAACCTGACTAGACCCAGCCTCATCTACACCCCCATCTATAACCTGACTAGTCCCAGCCTCTGCCTGCATCTCATTGCCCCCTCACGTTGTCCTTGATTTCCCTGTCTGGCTCTTGTACCCTCACCTTGTCTGTGGCCGTTATGTGGGCACACAAAACTCTTATGCCCCAAATCCCCAAGCTCAAAACACCACAGACTATCTGTGTTGGCAAACCCTGTGTAGAGCCCCTCCCTAGGCCTCACTTTAAAATGCACATTTATCTGTTGCTCATTGTTATTTAGAAACATAAACTCTTGCCTCCGGAATGAAACAACGTGCTTATTGGCATCTGCCTGAAAACCTGCCGATATTACCCAAAAACCGCAAGCAAAGTTATCAAAACGACTCAGCTTTTTCCTGATTTGATCATCTGTAATAAATGGAGGCAGATTCACAACTACCACCCTGATCGAAGGAGTTGAAAGAGCTGAAATCGGCAACCAAACATCCCTAACAAATATTCCAGTAGCGATTAGCCAACCAAATTCACTCTTTCAGGAACACAACCACAGCTTTGTTCATTCTAGAAGCAGAATGTATAAATTCAGCTCCTACCTGTTCACCGACTGTAAGCAGAACCTCCTCTACTTTAACTCCATTCTCAGGAACACACCTGAATCCATGTCGTAACGACAGCGTCTCCTCCGTTTTAGGCTGCAAAGCCATCACGCACCCCACACTGTTCAAACCCCAGGAAACTAAAAACTCTAACATTGTAAAACAATAACAGTGGGTACTGCTACATTTACAGTGTGTTAATCCTCCACCATAGAAACGAAAAAGTAAGGAGAGAGCCCTTCACATGGACTCTCAACTGCAAAATACTCCCAGCATGCACAGAGAGAGAGAAAGAGAGAGAGGCAGGGAGAGATATAGAGAGATAGATGCCCACAGCCCATCTAGGCCTTCTCAGATAAGACCTATGCCTCTCCTGCCCACCCCATGCCCCCCACTCCAGCAAAGAAGGCCTCAACATGAAATTCACACACACGCACAGGCCGTGAGCAAGCAAACAGGCCCAACCCCCACTCTTACTCTAGCCCAAGCCAATGGCATGTACCAGATGCTCAGCAGACTCTGCTCACACCAACTTGTCAGTAAACACTAAACAAACAACAACACAAAGAGTTATCTTTCCAAAACAGAGATATATGGGTAAACCACTTCGCCAATATGTTTGTCTCTACCACAAAGAAAAAAACAGCAAAAACATATACATGATCAAATACAAATCTTAGAATCAACTACAAAAGACGACCAGAACCCACTGGATTCTCCAATTACATTGAATGAACTACAGGACAAAAGACAAACCCTCCAACCCAAAAAGGCCTGTGGTATTGATGGTATCATTAACGGAAAAATAAAATATACAGACCACAAATTCCAATTGGCTATACTTAAACTCTTTAACATCATCCTTAGCTCTGGCATCTTCCCCAATATTTGGAACCAAGGGATGATCACCCCAATCCACAAAAGTGGAGACAAATTTGAGCCCGATAACTACCGTGGAATATGCATCAACACCTTGGGAAAATCATCTGCATTATCCTTAACAGCAGACTTGTGCATTTCCTCAGTGAAATCAATGTACTGAGAACATTTCAAATTGCCTTTTTACCAAATTTCCGTACGACAGACCACATATTCACTCTGCGCACACTACTTCAAAACGTTTTCTCATGCTTTGTTTATTTCAAAAAAAGCTTTTGACTCAATTTGGGATGAAGGTCTGTTATACAAATTGATGAAAAGTGGTGTTGGGGGAAATACATACAACATTATCAAATCCATGCAAACAACACGTGTGTGGTTAAAATAGGCAACAAATACACACATTTCTTCCCACAGGGCTGTGGGGTGAGACAGGGATGCAGCTTAAGCCCCACCCTCTTCAACATATATATCAAAGAATTGGCGAGGGCACTAGAACAGTCTGCAGCACCTGGCCTCACCCTACTAGAATCTGAAATCAAATGTCTGCTGTTTGCTGATGGTCTGGTGTTTCTGTTCCCAACAATGGAGGGCCAACAGAAGCACCTAGATCTTCTGCACCGACCTGGGCCCTGACAGTAAATCTTAGTAAGACAAAAATAATGGTGTTCCAAAAAAGGTCTAGTCGTCAGGACCACAAATACAAATTCCGACTAGACACCATTGACCAAGAGCACACAAAAACTACACATACCTTGGCCCAAACATCAGCGCCACAGGTAACTTCCACAAAGCTGCATCCGAGCTGAGACACTTGGCACGAAGTGCCTTCTGTGCCATCAAAAGGAACATACAATTTGACATACCAATTAGGATCTGGCTAAAAATACTTGAATCAGTTATAGAGCCCATTGCCATTTATAGTTGTGAGGTCTGGAGTCCACTTACCAACCAAGAATTCACACAATGGGGCAAACACCAAATTGAGACCAAAGATTTTGATAATTAGCGGGTATCGGCCTAATTCTGCTCTGCATGCAGAAGTCTGCCCAAAAATATTGTACAACATAAAACACCAACTAATGCATGCAGAGCAGAATTAGGCCGATACCCGCTAATTATCAAAATCTTGGAAAGAGCCGTTAAATTCTACAACCATCTAAAAGGAAACGATTCACAAACCTTCCATAACAAAGTCATCACCTACAGAGAGATGAACCTGGAGAAGAGTCCCTTAAGCAAGCTGGTCCTGGGGCTCTGATCACAAACACAAACACACCCCACGGAGCCACAGGACAGCAGCACAATTAGACCCAACCAAATCATGAGAAAAACGGATAATTACTTGACACATTAGAAAGAATTAACAAAAAAATGTAGCAAACTAGAATGCTATTTGGACCTAAACAGAGAGTAAACAGTGGCAGAATACCTGACCATTGTGACTGAGTCAACTTTGACTATGTACAGACTCAGTGAGCGTAGCCTTGCTATTGAGAAAGGCCACCGTAGGCAGACCTGGCTCTCAAGAGAAGACAGGCTATGTGCTCACTGCCCACAAAATTAGGTTGAAAATGAGCTGCACTTCCTAACCTCCTGCCAAATGTATGACCCTATTTGAGACACATATTTCCCTCAGATTACCCAGATCCACAAAGAATTCGAAAACAAACCCAATTTTGAGAAACCCCCATATCTACTGGGTGAAATAGCACAGTGTGCCATCACAGGAGCAAGATTTGTGACCTGTTGCCACAAGAAAAGGGCAACCAGTGAAGAACAAACACCATTGTAAATACGAACCCATATTTGTGTTATTTATTTTTGTACTTTTAACTATTTGCACATCGTTACAACCTTGTATATGGACATACGATATTAAGACTTTTGAAATTTCTTTATTCTTTTGGAACTTCTGTGAGTGTAACATTTACTGTTCATTTGTATCGTTTATTTCACTTTTGTTTATTATCTACTTCACTTGCCATGGCAATGTTAACTTAAGTTTCCCATGCCAAAAAAAAAACTTAAATTGAAATCTTATATATATAGAGAGAGAGAAAGGGAGAGAGAGAAAGGGAGAGAGAGAGAGAGAAAGGGAGAGAGAGAAAGGGAGAGAGAAAGGGAGAGAGAGAAAGGGAGAGAGAGAGAAGCGGGTGAGGTAGGGGACAAAAGGAAGGAGAGGCGGGAGGGTGGGAATGGGAGGGAGGAGGAGCAAGAGGGAGGAGGTGTGCAGGAGGAGAGGGAGGAGAAGAGAGAAGGAGAGGTGTGGGAGAGGGAGGAGGGGGAGGAGGGGAGAGGAAGGCAGACTCCTTAAAAGAGAGGTGGGGAATGTTGAAAATGTTCCCTTAGTTTCCACAACTATGCCGAAAGGAGGAGAAAGGAGAAGAGTTGAGGTACACATTCTGACATTGTGTTGCAGTGTGATTTAAGTTATTAATAGGTCTGTATGAGAACACAGAGTGGACCCAGTATAGAGTTACAAGCCTACCTGCTTGATCGTGTTGTTTACTTTCAAGAACTTAATAATATTGTAGTCTATAATACATGTTCGTTGTAATCTATAATACATGTTGTACTATATAATACTTGGTGTACTGTATAATACATGTTGTACTCTATAATACATGTTGTACTGTATAATACATGGTGTACTATATAATACACGTTGTACTCTATAATAGTTGGTGTACTATATAATACATGGTGTACTCTATAATACATGTTGTACTGTATAATACATGTTGTACTGTATAATACATGTTGTACTATATAATACATGGTGTACTGTATAATACATGGTGTACTGTACAATACATAATACATGTTGTACTCTATAATACATGGTGTACTGTATAATACATGTTGTACTATATAATACATGGTGTACTGTATAATACATGGTGTACTGTACAATACATGGTGTACTCTATAATACATGGTGTACTGTATAATACATGTTTGTTGTAATCTATAATACATGTTGTACTGTATAATATATGTTGTACTGTTGTTGTACTATATAATACATGTTGTACTGTATAATACATGTTGTACTGTTGTTGTACTGTATAATATATGTTGTACTCTATAATACTTGGTGTTCTCTATAATACATTGTGTACTCTATAATACATGGTGTACTATATAATACATGTTGTACTATATAACATGTGTTGTACTGTTGTACTATATAATATATGTTCGTTGTAATCTATAATACATGTTGTACTTTATAATACATGTTGTACTGTATAATACATGTTGTAATATATAATACATGTTGTACTATATAATACATGTTGTACTGGTGTTGTACTGTATAATACATGTTTGTTGTAATCTATAATACATGGTGTACTTTATAATACATGTTGTACTATATAATACATGGTGTACTGTATAATACATGTTGTTCAACATATATTATATAGTACAACATGTATTATATAGTACAACATGTATTATACAGTACAACATGTATTATAAAGTACAACATGTATTATAGATTACAACAAACATATATTATACAGTACAACAGTACAACATATGTTATATAGTACAACATGTATTATATAGTACACCATGTATTATAGAGTACACAATGTATTATAGAGTTGAACTGTATAATACATGTTCGTTGTACTCTATAATACATGTTGTACTATATAATACATGTTGTACTCTATAATACTTGGTTTACTATATAATACATGTTGTACTGTTATTGTACTGTATAACACATGTTACCTCAAAGTGAAGGGCACTATCTCTGGTGGAGAGGAGAGGAGAGGAGAGGAGAGGAGAGGAGAGGAGAGGAGAGGAGAGGAGAGGAGAGGAGAGGAGAGGAGAGGAGAGGAGAGGAGAGGAGGGGAAGTGAGAGGAGAGGAGAGGAGAGGAGAGGAGAGGAGAGGAGAGGAGAGGAGAGGAGAGGAGAGGAAAAGAGAAGCCTCAGACAACACAGACAGCACAGACACCACAGACACCACAGACACCAGACACCACAGACACCACAGACACCAGACACCACAGACAGCACAGACACCACAGACACTACAGACACCAGACACCACAGACACCACAGACACCACAGACACCACAGACACCACAGACACCACAGACACCACATACAGCACAGGCACCACAGACACCACAGACACCACAGACACCAGACACCACAGACACCAGACACCACAGACACCAAAGACACCAGACACCAGACACCACAGACACCACAGACACCACAGACACCACAGACACCACAGACACCACTCTGGGTGAGGAGCCCTGACTTGGGTTACACAGAGTGGTTACTTGGGCTAGGCCAAAATGGCACACTTTTCCCTATATAGATCACTGTTTCTGACCAGATCCCTATGTGTCCTAGTTCCCTATATAGATCACTGATTCTGACCAGATCCCTATCTGCCCTAGTTCCCTATATAGATCACTGATTCTGACCAGATCCCTCTCTGCCCTAGTTCCCAGATCCCTCTCTGCCCTAGTTCCCAGATCCCTCTCTGCCCTAGTTCCAGATCCCGCTCTGCCCTAGTTCCCAGATCCCTCTCTGCCCTAGTTCCCAGATCCCTCTCTGCCCTAGTTCCCAGATCCCTCTATGCCCTAGTTCCCAGATCCCGCTCTGCCCTAGTTCCCAGATCCCTCTCTGCCCTAGTTCCCAGATCCCTCTCTGCCCTAGTTCCCAGATCCCTCTATGCCCTAGTTCCCAGATCCCTCTATGCCCTAGTTCCCAGATCCCTCTCTGCCCTAGTTCCCAGATCCCTCTATGCCCTAGTTCCCAGATCCCGCTCTGCCCTAGTTCCCAGATCCCTCTCTGCCCTAGTTCCCAGATCCCTCTCTGCCCTAGTTCCCAGATCCCTCTCTGCCCTAGTTCCCAGATCCCTGCCCTAGACTACCTCATCAGGAGTTTCATTACCGCATGTTTGTTCATCTGAAAATATGGACATTTATTACATTTCCTGAAAAGTTTCTGTTCCAGGAACAAGAGGTATCAGTCAGACAGCGACATAGTTTCCTACAATCACTTTCACTCATTGACTTCCTGAAAACCATTAACTCAGTGGAAAAAGCTGCCACTACACTTGGAGGACGTCGCTCTTCTTGGCCTAACAATGTTGGGCTGATTTAAAACTATTCGCTATTTGTAAAGCAGAATATGTCTGGTAGCAGGCACAGTTAAAGAGCCCATAAAGTCATGTTTCAAGGCACGCCTGCTTTTAAAATCAGGGCATATGTCTGCATGCATGTGTGTGTGTGCGTGTGTGTGTGTCTGCGTGCGCGCGTGCGCGCGTTGTGTTGTGTTGTGTTGTGTGTGTGATAATGTCGGAGAGCATAATCGTATTATGTCAGACATGAGCCAGGGAGGGGTGTGTCCGTTTGGAGTCAGAGAGTGTAGTGTGTCAGCAGTTTGGGGTTGGAAGTCCACAAGACGTACGCACTGGGTGGAACTAGGGGGACATGGAGTTGAAATTAAGTTCAAATTTACTTTCCCACTCTCACTCTCCCCGCTCATATTTAGAGGTCATTTATTCAGTCATACAGTGTGTAACTGTATGGAGGTGTACAGTATGTATGGAGGTGTACAGTATGTATGGAGTTGGGGCTGGTTGGAGTTGGGGCTGTATGTATGGAGTTGGGGCAGTATGGAGTTGGGGCTGTATGGAGTTGGGGCTGTGTGGAGTTGGGGCTCTATGGAGTTGGGGCTGTGTGGAGTTGGGGCTCTATGGAGTTGGGGCTGTGTGGAGTTGGGGCTCTATGGAGTTGGGGCTGTATGTATGGAGTTGGGGCTGGTTGGAGTTGGGGCTGTATGGAGCTGGGGCTGGTTGGAGTTGGGGCTGTATGGAGCTGGGGCTGGTTGGAGTTGGGGCTGTATGTATGGAGTTGAGACTGGTTGGAGTTGGGGCTGTATGGAGTTGGGGCTGGTTGGAGTTGGGGCTGTATGTATGGAGTTGAGACTGGTTGGAGTTGGGGCTGTATGGAGTTGGGGCTGGTTGGAGTTGGGGCTGTATGTGTGGAGTTGGGGCTGTATGTGTGGAGTTGAGATGTATGTATGGAGTTGGGGCTGGTATGGAGTTGGGGCTGTACGTATGGAGTTGGGGCTGTATGTGTGGAGTTGGGGCTGTATTTGTGGAGTTGGGGCTGTATGTATGGAGTTGGGGCTGTATGTATGGAGTTGGGGCTGTACATATGGAGTTGTAGCTGTATGTGTGGAGTTGGGGCTGTATGGAGTTGGGGCTGTGTGTGTGGAGTTGGGGATGTGTGTGTGGAGTTGGGGCTGTATGGAGTTGGAGACGTTTGTATGGAGTTAGGGCTGTATGGAGTTGGGACTGTGTGGAGTTGAGGTTGTATGTATGGAGTTGGGCATGTATGTATGGAGTTAAAGCTGTATGGAGTTGGAGACGTTTGTATGGAGTTGGGACTGTGTGGAGTTGAGGTTGTATGTATGGAGTTGGGCATGTATGTATGGAGTTGGGGCTGTGTGTTTGGAGTTGGGGCTTTGTGGAGTTGGGGCTGTGTGGAAATGGGGCTGTATGGAGTTGGGGCTGTGTGGAGTTGGGCTGGTTGGAGTTGTGGCTGGTTGGAGTTGTGGCTGTATGGAGTTGTGGCTGTATGGGGTTGTGGCTGTATGGAGTTGTGGCTGTATGGAGTTGGGCTGGTTGGAGTTGGGGCTGTATGGAGTTGGGGCTGGTTGGAGTTGGGGCTGGTTGGAGTTGGGGCTGGTTGGAGTTGTGGCTGTATGTATGGAGTTGGGGCTGTATGGAGTTGGGGCTGGTTGGAGTTGGGGCTGGTTGGAGTTGTGGCTGTATGGAGTTGTGGCTGTATGGAGTTGTGGCTGTATGGAGTTGTGGCTGTATGGAGTTGGGCTGGTTGGAGTTGGGGCTGTATGGAGTTGGGGCTGGTTGGAGTTGGGGCTGTATGGAGTTGGGGCTGTATGTATGGAGTTGGGGCTGGTTGGAGTTGTGGCTGTATGGAGTTGTGGCTGTATGGAGTTGTGGCTGTATGGAGTTGGGCTGGTTGGAGTTGGGGCTGTATGGAGTTGGGGCTGGTTGGAGTTGGGGCTGTATGGAGTTGGGGCTGGTTGGAGTTGGGGCTGTATGGAGTTGGGGCTGTATGGAGTTGTGGCTGTATGGAGTTGTAGCTTTATGTATGGAGTTGTGGCTGTCTGAAGTTGGGGCTGTATGGAGTTGGGGCTGTATGGAGTTGTGGCTATATGGAGTTGGGGCTGTATGGAGTTGGGGCTGGTTGGAGTTGGGGCTGTATGGAGTTGGGGCTGGTTGGAGTTGGGGCTGTATGTATGGAGTTGGGGCTGGTTGGAGTTGGGGCTGTATGTATGGAGTTGGGGCTGTATGTATGGAGTTGAGACTGGTTGGAGTTGGGGCTGTATGGAGTTGGGGCTGGTTGGAGTTGGGGCTGTATGTGTGGAGTTGGAGATGTATGTATGGAGTTGGGGCTGTACGTATGGAGTTGGGGCTGTACGTATGGAGTTGTAGATGTATGTGTGGAGTTGGGGCTGTATTTGTGGAGTTGGGGCTGTACGTATGGAGTTGTAGCTGTATGTGTGGAGTTGAGACTGGTTGGATTTGGGGCTGTATGGAGTTGGGGCTGGTTGGAGTTGGGGCTGTATGTATAGAGTTGAGACTGGTTGGAGTTGGGGCTGTATGGAGTTGGGGCTGGTTGGAGTTGGGGCTGTATGTATAGAGTTGAGACTGGTTGGAGTTGGGGCTGTATGGAGTTGGGGCTGGTTGGAGTTGGGGCTGTATGTGTGGAGTTGGGGCTGTATGTGTGGAGTTGGAGATGTATGTATGGAGTTGGGGCTGTACGTATGGAGTTGGGGCTGTACGTATGGAGTTGTAGCTGTATGTGTGGAGTTGGGGCTGTATTTGTGGAGTTGGGGCTGTATGTATGAGTTGGGCTGTATGTATGGAGTTGGGGCTGTATGGAGTTGTAGCTGTATGTGTGGAGTTGGGGCTGTATGGAGTTGGGGCTGTGTGTGTGGAGTTGGGGATGTGTGTGTGGAGTTGGGGCTGTATGGAGTTGGAGACGTTTGTATGGAGTTAGGGCTGTATGGAGTTGGGACTGTGTGGAGTTGAGGTTGTATGTATGGAGTTAGGCATGTATGTATGGAGTTAAAGCTGTATGGAGTTGGAGACGTTTGTATGGAGTTGGGGCTGTGTGGAGTTGAGGTTGTATGTATGGAGTTTGGACTGTATGTTTGGAGTTGGGGCTGTGTGTTTGGAATTGGGGCTTTGTGGAGTTGGTGTGTGGGGGGCTGTATGGAGTTGGGGCTGGTTGGAGTTGGGGCTGTTGGAGTTGTGGCTGTGGAGTTGGGGCTGTATGGAGTTGGGGCTGTATGGAGTTGGGGCTGTATGGAGTTGGGGCTGGTTGGAGTTGGGGCTGTATGGAGTTGGGGCTGTATGGAGTTGGGGCTGTATGGAGTTGTGGCTGTATGGAGTTGTAGCTTTATGTATGGAGTTGTGGCTGTCTGAAGTTGTGGCTGTATGGAGTTGGGACTGTATGGAGTTGTGGCTATATGGAGTTGGGGCTATATGGAGTTGGGGCTGTATGGAGTTGGGGCTGGTTGGAGTTGGGGCTGTATGGAGTTGGGGCTGGTTGGAGTTGGGGCTGTATGTATGGAGTTGAGACTGGTTGGAGTTGGGGCTGTATGGAGTTGGGGCTGGTTGGAGTTGGGGCTGTATGTATGGAGTTGAGAATGGTTGGAGTTGGGGCTGTATGGAGTTGGGGCTGGTTGGAGTTGGGGCTGTATGTGTGGAGTTGGGGCTGTATGTGTGGAGTTGGAGATGTATGTATGGAGTTGGGGCTGTACGTATGGAGTTGGGGCTGTACGTATGGAGTTGTAGCTGTATGTGTGGAGTTGGGGCTGTATTTGTGGAGTTGGGGCTGTATGTATGGAGTTGGGGCTGTATGTATGGAGTTGGGGCTGTACGTATGGAGTTGTAGCTGTATGTGTGGAGTTGGGGCTGTATGGAGTTGGGGCTGTGTGTGTGGAGTTGGGGATGTGTGTGTGGAGTTGGGGCTGTATGGAGTTGGGGCTGGTATGGAGTTAGGGCTGTATGGAGTTGGGACTGTGTGGAGTTGGGTTGTATGTATGGAGTTGGGCATGTATGTGGAGTTGCTGTATGGAGTTGTATGTATGGAGTTGGGGCTGTGTGGAGTTGAGGTTGTATGTATGGAGTTGGGCATGTATGTATGGAGTTGGGGCTGTGTGTTTGGAGTTGGGGCTTTGTATGGAGGCTGTGTTGGGGCTGTATGGGAGTTGGGGCTGTGTGTTTGGGCTGGTTGGAGTTGGGGCTGTTGTGTGGAGTTGGGGATGGGAGTTGGGCTGTATGGAGTTGGAGGAGTTGTGGTTGGAGTTGGGGCTGTATGGAGTTGGGGCTGGTTGGAGTTGGGGCTGTTGGAGTGGGTTGGAGGTTGTATGTATGGAGTTAGGCTGTATGGAGTTGGGGCTGGTTGGATTGGAGTTGTGGCTGTATGGAGTTGTGGCTGTTGGAGTTGTGGCTGTATGGAGTTGTGGCTGTATGTATGGAGCTGGTTGGAGTTGGGGCTGTTGGAGTTGGGGCTGGTTGGAGTTGGGGCTGGTGGAGTTGGGGCTGTATGGAGTTGGGGCTGTATGGAGTTGGGGCTGGTTGGAGTTGTGGCTGTATGGAGTTGTGGCTGTATGGAGTTGTGGCTGTATGGAGTTGGGGACTGGTTGGAGTTGGGGCTGTATGTTGGGGCTGGTTGGAGTTGGGGCTTGGGGCTGGTTGGAGTTGGGGCTGTATGGAGTTGGGGCTGTATGGAGTTGTGGCTGTATGTTGGATGTATGGGGCTGTATGTGTATGGAGTTGAGGAGTGGGCTATATGGAGTTGGGGCTGTATGGAGTTGGGGCTGGTTGGAGTTGGGGCTGTATGGAGTTGGGGCTGGTTGGAGTTGGGGCTGTATGTATGGAGTTGGGGCTGGTTGGAGTTGGGGCTGTATGTATGGAGTTGGGGCTGTATGTATGGAGTTGAGGCTGGTTGGAGTTGGGGCTGTATGGAGTTGTGGCTGGTTGGAGTTGGGGCTGTATGTGGGAGTTGGGGCTGTATGGAGTTGGGGCTGTACGTTGGAGTTGGGGCTGTACGTATGGAGTTGTAGATGTATGTGTGGAGTTGGGGCTGTATTTGTGGAGTTGGGGCTGTACGTATGAGTTGGAGCTGTATGTGTGGAGTTGGACTGTTGGAGTTGGGGCTGTACGTATGGAGTTGGGGCTGTATGTATGGAGTTGAGACTGGTTGGAGTTGGGGCTGTATGGAGTTGGGGCTGGTTGGAGTTGGGGCTGTATGTATAGAGTTGAGACTGGTTGGAGTTGGGGCTGTATGGAGTTGGGGCTGGTTGGAGTTGGGGCTGTATGTGTGGAGTTGGGGCTGTATGTGTGGAGTTGGAGATGTATGTATGGAGTTGGGGCTGTACGTATGGAGTTGGGGCTGTACGTATGGAGTTGTAGCTGTATGTGTGGAGTTGGGGCTGTATTTGTGGAGTTGGGGCTGTATGTATGGAGTTGGGGCTGTATGTATGGAGTTGGGGCTGTGCGTATGGAGTTGTAGCTGTATGTGTGGAGTTGGGGCTGTATGGAGTTGGGGCTGTGTGTGTGGAGTTGGGGATGTGTGTGTGGAGTTGGGGCTGTATGGAGTTGGAGACGTTTGTATGGAGTTAGGGCTGTATGGAGTTGGGACTGTGTGGAGTTGAGGTTGTATGTATGGAGTTAGGCATGTATGTATGGAGTTAAAGCTGTATGGAGTTGGAGACGTTTGTATGGAGTTGGGGCTGTGTGGAGTTGAGGTTGTATGTATGGAGTTTGGACTGTATGTTTGGAGTTGGGGCTGTGTGTTTGGAATTGGGGCTTTGTGGAGTTGGGGCTGTGTGGAAATGGGGCTGTATGGAGTTGGGGCTGTGTGTGTGGAGTTGGGGCTGGTTGGAGTTGTGGCTGTATGGAGTTGTGGCTGTATGGAGTTGGGGCTGTATGGAGTTGGGGCTGTATGGAGTTGGGGCTGTATGGAGTTGGGGCTGGTTGGAGTTGGGGCTGTATGGAGTTGGGGCTGTATGGAGTTGGGGCTGTATGGAGTTGTGGCTGTATGGAGTTGTAGCTTTATGTATGGAGTTGTGGCTGTCTGAAGTTGTGGCTGTATGGAGTTGGGGCTGTATGGAGTTGTGGCTATATGGAGTTGGGGCTATATGGAGTTGGGGCTGTATGGAGTTGGGGCTGGTTGGAGTTGGGGCTGTATGGAGTTGGGGCTGGTTGGAGTTGGGGCTGTATGTATGGAGTTGGGGCTGGTTGGAGTTGGGGCTGTATGTATGGAGTTGGGGCTGGTTGGAGTTGGGGCTGGTTGGAGTTGTGGCTGTATGGAGTTGGGGCTGGTTGGAGTTGGGGCTGTATGGAGTTGGGGCTGGTTGGAGTTGGGGCTGTATGTATGGAGTTGGGGCTGTATGGAGTTGGGGCTGGTTGGAGTTGGGGCTGGTTGGAGTTGGGGCTGTATGGGGTTGGGGCTGGTTGGAGTTGGAGCTGGTTGGAGTTGGGGCTGTATGGGGTTGGGGCTGGTTGGAGTTGGAGCTTGTTGGAGTTGAGGCTGTATGGGGTTGGGGCTGGTTGGAGTTGGGGCTGGTTGGAGTTGGGGCTGTATGGGGTTGGGGCTGGTTGGAGTTGGAGCTGGTTGGAGTTGGGGCTGTATGGAGTTGGAGCTGGTTGGAGTTGGAGCTGGTTGGAGTTGGGGCTGTATGGGGTTGGGGCTGGTTGGAGTTGGAGCTGGTTGGAGTTGGGGCTTTAGCTGGTGTTCAAGACTGGAGACCAGTTCAACCTCTGGATGTGGTTCTGGGAAGTCAGTCTTCTGAATACCTCTCATATTACTGCTGCTCAATGCATTGGGGGTATTCTCCCTTTTCCTGGGGTGGCTGGGGGTGGTGGGGAGAAGGAGAGAGTTTGGGGGAAAGGGAGAGAGGTGAAGTGGGGGGAAGGAGAGAGGTGGTGGGAGAGATGGGAGAGAGGTGAAGTGGGGGAGGGAGAGAGGGGTGGGGAGATGGGAGAGAGGTGGAGGGAGAGATGGGAGAGAGGTGGGGGGAGATGGGAGAGAGGAGAAGTGGGGGGAGGGAGAGAGGTGGGGAGGAGAGGGAGAGAGGTGGGGGGGAGGGAGAGATGGAGGGAGAGATGGGAGAGAGATGAAGTGGGGAGAGGAGAGAGTGGTGGAGGGAGAGAGATGGAGAGAGGTGGGGAGAGATGGGAGGAGGTGTAGTGGGGGGGAGGAGGGAGAGAGAGATGGAGGGAGAGATGGGAGAGAGTGGCTGAAGGAGAGAGGGGAGAGGTGGAGGGAGAGATGGGAGAGAGGGTGTGGAGGAGTAGGGGGAGAGGGAGGGGTGAAGTGGAGGAGAGGGAGAGGTGAAGTGGGGGGAGAGGAGAGGTGGGTGGGAGAGGGAGAGGGAGGAGGTGAAGGGAGAGGTGAAGTGGGGAGAGAGGTGAGAGGGGTGAAGTGGGAGGGAGGGAGAGAGGTGAAGGGAGAGAGGGAGTGAAGTGGGGGAGGGAGAGAGGTGAAGTGGGGAGAGGGAGAGAGGTGAAGTTGAGGGAGGGAGAGAGGTGAAGGGAGAGAGGTGAAGTGGAGGGAGGGAGAGAGGTGAAGGGAGAGAGGTGAAGTGGGGGGAGGGAGAGAGGTGAAGTGGGGAGAGGGAGAGAGGTGAAGTGGAGGGAGGGAGAGGGAGGTGAAGGGAGAGAGGTGAAGTGGGGGGAGGGAGAGAGGTGATGGGAGAGAGGTGAAGTGGAGCGAGGGAGAGAGGTGAAGTGGGGAGAGGGAGAGAGGTGAAGGGAGAGAGGTGAAGTGGGGGAGGGAGAGAGGTGAAGTGGGGGAGGGAGAGAGGTGAAGGGGGAGAGGTGAAGTGTGGAGAGGGAGAGAGGTGAAGTTGAGGGAGGGAGAGATGGGAGAGAGGTGGGGAGGGAGAGATGTGAAGTGGGGAGAGGGAGAGAGGTGAAGTGGGGG
>NC_088222.1:2301493-2381402 GCF_036934945.1 Oncorhynchus masou masou | reverse complement strand
GTCTGTTAGGAGCTAGTCAATGGAGGAGCTAATGGTTAGCATGTCTGTCTTCGTCTGTTAGGAGCTAGTCAATGGAGGAGCTAATGGCTAGCATGTCTGTCTTCCAGTCTGTTAGGCGCTAGTCAATGGAGGAGCTAGCAGGTTAGCATGTCTGTCTTCAGTCTGTTAGGAGCTAGTCAGTGGAGGAGCTAATGGTTAGCATGTCTGTCTTCAGTCTGTTAGGAGCTAGTCAATGGAGGAGCTAACGGTTATGTTTGTCTTCAGTCTGTTGGCGCTAGTCAATGGAGAGGCTAATGGTTAGCATGTCTGTCTTCAGTCTGTTAGGAGCTAGTCAATGGAGGAGCTAATGGTTAGCATGTCTGTCTTCAGTCTGTTAGGAGCTAGTCAATGGAGGAGCTAACGGTTAGCATGTCTGTCTTCCAGTCTCTGTTAGGAGCTAGTCAATGGAGGAGCTAATGGTTAGCATGTCTGTCTTCAGTCTGTTAGGAGCTAGTCAAAGTAAGGAGGGAGCTAATGGTTAGCATGTCTGTCTTCAGTCTGTTAGGAGCTAGTCAATGGAGGAGCTAATGGTTAGCATGTCTGTCTTCAGTCTGTTAGGAGCTAGTCAATGGAGGAGCTAACGGTTAGCATGTCTGTCTTCAGTCTGTTAGGAGCTAGTCAATGGAGGAGCTAATGGTTAGCATGTCTGTCTTCAGTCTGTTAGGAGCTAGTCAATGGAGGAGCTAATGGTTAGCATGTCTGTCTTCAGTCTGTTAGGAGCTAGTCAATGGAGGGAGCTAATGGTTAGCATGTCTGTCTTCAGTCTGTTAGGAGCTAGTCAATGGAGGAGCTAATGGTTAGCATGTCTGTCTTCAGTCTGTTAGGAGCTAGTCAATGGAGGAGCTAATGGTTAGCATGTCTGTCTTCAGTCTGTTAGGAGCTAGTCAATGGAGGAGCTAATGGTTAGCATGTCTGTCTTCAGTCTGTTAGGAGCTAGTCAATGGAGGAGCTAATGGTTAGCATGTCTGTCTTCAGTCTGTTAGGAGCTAGTCAATGGAGGAGCTAATGGTTAGCATGTCTGTCTTCAGTCTGTTAGGAGCTAGTCAATGGAGGAGCTAATGGTTAGCATGTCTGTCTTCAGTCTGTTAGGAGCTAGTCAATGGAGGAGCTAATGGTTAGCATGTCTGTCTTCAGTCTGTTAGGAGCTAGTCAATGGAGGAGCTAATGGTTAGCATGTCTGTCTTCAGTCTGTTAGGAGCTAGTCAATGGAGGAGCTAATGGTTAGCATGTCTGTCTTCAGTCTGTTAGGAGCTAGTCAATGGAGGAGCTAATGGTTAGCATGTCTGTCTTCAGTCTGTTAGGAGCTAGTCAATGGAGGAGCTAATGGTTAGCATGTCTGTCTTCAGTCTGTTAGGAGCTAGTCAATGGAGGAGCTAATGGTTAGCATGTCTGTCTTCAGTCTGTTAGGAGCTAGTCAATGGAGGAGCTAATGGTTAGCATGTCTGTCTTCAGTCTGTTAGGAGCTAGTCAATGGAGGAGCTAATGGTTAGCATGTCTGTCTTCAGTCTGTTAGGAGCTAGTCAATGGAGGAGCTAATGGTTAGCATGTCTGTCTTCAGTCTGTTAGGAGCTAGTCAATGGAGGAGCTAATGGTTAGCATGTCTGTCTTCAGTCTGTTAGGAGCTAGTCAATGGAGGAGCTAATGGTTAGCATGTCTGTCTTCAGTCTGTTAGGAGCTAGTCAATGGAGGAGCTAATGGTTAGCATGTCTGTCTTCAGTCTGTTAGGAGCTAGTCAATGGAGGAGCTAATGGTTAGCATGTCTGTCTTCAGTCTGTTAGGAGCTAGTCAATGGAGGAGCTAATGGTTAGCATGTCTGTCTTCAGTCTGTTAGGAGCTAGTCAATGGAGGAGCTAATGGTTAGCATGTCTGTCTTCAGTCTGTTAGGAGCTAGTCAATGGAGGAGCTAATGGTTAGCATGTCTGTCTTCAGTCTGTTAGGAGCTAGTCAATGGAGGAGCTAATGGTTAGCATGTCTGTCTTCAGTCTGTTAGGAGCTAGTCAATGGAGGAGCTAATGGTTAGCATGTCTGTCTTCAGTCTGTTAGGAGCTAGTCAATGGAGGAGCTAATGGTTAGCATGTCTGTCTTCTCAGTCTGTTAGGAGCTAGTCAATGGAGGAGCCAATGGTTAGCATGTCTGTCTTCAGTCTGTTAGGAGCTAGTCAATGGAGGAGCTAATGGTTAGTATGTTGTCTTCAGTCTGTTAGGAGCTAGTCAATGGAGGAGCTAATGGTTAGCATGTCTGTCTTCAGTCTGTTAGGAGCTAGTCAATGGAGGAGGAGCTAATGGTTAGCATGTCTGTCTTCAGTCTGTTAGGAGCTAGTCAATGGAGGAGCTAATGGTTAGCATGTCTGTAATGGTTAGCATGTCTGTCTTCAGTCTGTTAGGAGCTAGTCAATGGAGGAGCTAATGGTTTCAGCATGGAGAGGCTCTGTCTTCAGTCTGTTAGAGCTAGTCAATGGAGGAGCTAATGGTTAGCATGTCTGTCTTCAGTCTGTTAGGAGCTAGTCAATGGAGGAGCTAATGGTTAGCATGTCTGTCTTCAGTCTGTTAGGAGCTAGTCAATGGAGGAGCTAATGGTTAGCATGTCTGTCTTCAGTCTGTTAGGAGCCAGTCAATGGAGGGAGCTAATGGTTAGCATGTCTGTCTTCAGTCTGTTAGAGCTAGTCAATGGAGGAGCTAATGGATTTGGCATGTCTGTCTTCAGTCTGTTCGGAGCTAGTCAATGGAGGAGCTAATGGTTAACATGTCTGTCTTCAGTCTGTTAGGAGCTAGTCAATGGAGGAGCTAATGGTTAGCATGTCTGTCTTCAGTCTGTTAGGAGCTAGTCAATGGAGGAGCTAACGGTTACATGTCTGTCTTCAGTCTGTTAGGAGCTAGTCAATGGAGGAGCTAATGGTTAGCATGTCTGTCTTCAGTCTGTTAGGAGCTAGTCAATGGAGGAGCTAATGGTTAGCATGTCTGTCTTCAGTCTGTTAGGAGCTAGTCAATGGAGGAGCTAATGGTTAGCATGTCTGTCTTCAGTCTGTTAGGAGCTAGTCAATGGAGGAGCTAATGGTTAGCATGTCTGTCTTCAGTCTGTTAGGAGCTAGTCAATGGAGGAGCTAATGGTTAGCATGTCTGTCTTCAGTCTGTTAGGAGCAAGTCAATGGAGGAGCTAATGGTTAGCATGTCTGTCTTCAGTCTGTTAGGCGCTAGTCAATGGAGGAGCTAATGGTTAGCATGTCTGTCTTCAGTCTGTTAGAGCTAGTCAATGGAGGAGCTAATGGTTGGCATGTCTGTCTTCAGTTCCTGTTAGGAGCTAGTCAATGGAGGAGCTAATGGTTAGCATGTCTGTCTTCAGTCTGTTAGGCGCTAGTCAATGGAGGAGCTAATGGTTAGTCTGTCTTCAGTCTGTCTGTCAATGGAGGAGCTAATGGTTAGCATGTCTGTCTAGAGCTAGTCAATGGAGGAGCTAATGGTTAGCATGTCTGTCTTCAGTCTGTTAGGAGCAAGTCAATGGAGGAGCTAATGGTTAGCATGTCTTCAGTCTGTCTAGTCAATGGAGGAGCTTGGTTGGCATGTCTGTCTTCAGTCTGTTAGGCGCTAGTCAATGGAGGAGCTAATGGTTAGCATGTCTGTCCTTCAGTCTGTTAGAGCAAGTCAATGGAGGAGCTAATGGTTAGCATGTCTGTCTTCAGTCTGTTAGGAGCAAGTCAATGGAGGAGCTAATGGTTAGCATGTCTGTCTTCAGTCTGTTAGGAGCTAGTCAATGAGGAGCTAATGGTTAGCATGTCTGTCTTCAGTCTGTTAGGAGCTAGTCAATGGAGGAGCTAATGGTTAGCATGTCTGTCTTCAGTCTATTTAGGAGCTAGTCAATGGAGGAGCTAATGGTTAGCATGTCTGTCTTCAGTCTGTTAGAGCTAGTCAATGGAGGAGCTAATGGTTAGCATGTCTGTCTTCAGTCTGTTAGGAGCTAGTCAATGGAGGAGCTAATGGTTAGCATGTCTGTCTTCAGTCTGTTAGAGCTAGTCAATGGAGGAGCTAATGGTTAGCATGTCTGTCTTCAGTCTGTTAGGAGCTAGTCAATGGAGGAGCTAATGGTTAGCATGTCTGTCTTCAGTCTGTTAGGCGCTAGTCAATGGAGGAGCTAATGGTTAGCATGTCTGTCTTCAGTCTGTTAGGAGCTAGTCAATGGAGGAGCTAATGGTTAGCATGTCTGTCTTCAGTCTGTTAGGAGCTAGTCAATGGAGGAGCTAAATGGAGGAGCTTAGCATGTCTGTCTTCAGTCTGTTAGGAGCTAGTCAATGGAGGAGCTAATGGTTAGCATGTCTGTCTTCAGTCTGTTAGGAGCTAGTCAATGGAGGAGCTAATGGTTAGCATGTCTGTCTTCAGTCTGTTAGGAGCTAGTCAATGGAGGAGCTAATGGTTATGTCTGTCTTCAGTCTGTTAGGCTGTCAATGGAGGAGCTCAGTCTGTTAGGAGCTAGTCAATGGAGGAGCTAATGGTTAGCATGTCTGTCTTCAGTCTGTTAGGAGCTAGTCAATGGAGGAGCTAATGGTTAGCATGTCTGTCTTCAGTCTGTTAGAGCTAGTCAATGGAGGAGCTAATGGTTAGCATGTCTGTCTTCAGTCTGCATAGTCAATGAGCTAGTCAATGTCTGTCTTCAGTCTGTTAGCAAGTCAATGGAGGAGCTAATGTCTGTCTTCAGTCTGTTAGGAGCTAGTCAATGGAGGAGCTAATGGTTAGCATGTCTGTCTTCAGTCTGTTAGGAGCAAGTCAATGGAGGAGCTAATGGTTAGCATGTCTGTCTTCAGTCTGTTAGGAGCTAGTCAATGGAGGAGCTAATGGTTAGCATGTCTGTCTTCAGTCTGTTAGGAGCTAGTCAATGGAGGAGCTAATGGTTAGCATGTCTGTCTTCAGTCTGTTAGGAGCTAGTCAATGGAGGAGCTAATGGTTAGCATGTCTGTCTTCAGTCTGTTAGGAGCTAGTCAATGGAGGAGCTAATGGGAGGAGCTTAGCATGTCTGTCTTCAGTCTGTTAGGAGCTAGTCAATGGAGGAGCTAATGGTTAGCATGTCTGTCTTCAGTCTGTTAGGAGCTAGTCAATGGAGGAGCTAATGGTTAGCATGTCTGTCTTCAGTCTGTTAGGAGCTAGTCAATGGAGGAGCTAATGGTTAGCATGTCTGTCTTCAGTCTGTTAGGAGCTAGTCAATGGAGGAGCTAATGGTTAGCATGTCTGTCTTCAGTCTGTTAGGAGCTAGTCAATGGAGGAGCTAATGGTTAGCATGTCTGTCTTCAGTCTGGTAGGAGCTAGTCAATGGAGGAGCTAATGGTTATGTCTGTCTTCAGTCTGTTAGGAGCTAGTCAATGGAGGAGCTAATGGTTAGCATGTCTGTCTTCAGTCTGTTAGGAGCTAGTCAATGGAGGAGCCAATGGTTAGCATGTCTGTCTTCAGTCTGTTAGGAGCTAGTCAATGGAGGAGCTAACGGTTAGCATGTCTGTCTTCAGTCTGTTAGGAGCTAGTCAATGGAGGAGCTAATGGTTAGCATGTCTGTCTTCAGTCTGTTAGAGCTAGTCAATGGAGGAGCTAATGGTTAGCATGTCTGTCTTCAGTCTGTTAGGAGCTAGTCAATGGAGGAGCTAATGGTTAGCATGTCTGTCTTCAGTCTGTTAGAGCTAGTCAATGGAGGAGCTAATGGTTAGCATGTCTGTCTTCAGTCTGTTAGGAGCTAGTCAATGGAGGAGCTAATGGTTAGCATGTCTGTCTTCAGTCTGTTAGGAGCAAGTCAATGGAGGAGCTAATGGTTAGCATGTCTGTCTTCAGTCTGTTAGGAGCTAGTCAATGGAGGAGCTAATGGTTAGCATGTCTGTCTTCAGTCTGTTAGAGCTAGTCAATGGAGGAGCTAATGGTTAGCATGTCTGTCTTCAGTCTGTTAGGAGCTAGTCAATGGAGGAGCTAATGGTTAGCATGTCTGTCTTCAGTCTGTTAGAGCTAGTCAATGGAGGAGCTAATGGTTAGCATGTCTGTCTTCAGTCTGTTAGGAGCTAGTCAATGGAGGAGCTAATGGTTAGCATGTCTGTCTTCCAGTCTGTTAGGAGCTAGTTAATGGAGGAGCTAATGGTTAGCATGTCTGTCTTCAGTCTGTTAGGAGCTAGTCAATGGAGGAGCTAATGGTTAGCATGTCTGTCTTCAGTCTGTTAGGAGCTGGAGGAGCTAATGGTTATGTCTGTCTTCAGTCTGTTAGGAGCTAGTCAATGGAGGAGCTAATGGTTAGCATGTCTGTCTTCAGTCTGTTAGGAGCTAGTCAATGGAGGAGCTATGTCTGTCTTCAGTCTATTTGGTTAATGGAGCAATGGTTAGCTGTCTTCAGTCTGTTAGAGCTAGTCAATGGAGGAGCTAATGGTTAGCATGTCTGTCTTCAGTCTGTTAGGGAGCTAGTCAATGGAGGAGCTAATGGTTAGCATGTCTGTCTTCAGTCTGGAGGAGCTAATGGTTAGTCTGTCTTCAGTCTGTTAGGAGCTCAATGGAGGAGCTAATGGTTAGCATGTCTGTCTTCAGTCTGTTAGGAGCTAGTCAATGGAGGAGCTAATGGTTAGCATGTCTGTCTTCAGTCTGTTAGAGCTAGTCAATGGAGGAGCTAATGGTTAGCATGTCTGTCTTCAGTCTGTTAGGAGCAAGTCAATGGAGGAGCTAATGGTTAGCATGTCTGTCTTCAGTCTGTTAGGAGCAAGTCAATGGAGGAGCTAATGGTTAGCATGTCTGTCTTCAGTCTGTTAGGAGCTAGTCAATGGAGGAGCTAATGGTTAGCATGTCTGTCTTCAGTCTGTTAGGAGCTAGTCAATGGAGGAGCTAATGGTTAGCATGTCTGTCTTCAGTCTGTTAGAGCTAGTCAATGGAGGAGCTAATGGTTAGCATGTCTGTCTTCAGTCTGTTAGAGCTAGTCAATGGAGGAGCTAATGGTTAGCATGTCTGTCTTCAGTCTGTTAGGAGCTAGTCAATGGAGGAGCTAATGGTTAGCATGTCTGTCTTCAGTCTGTTAGGAGCTAGTCAATGGAGGAGCTAATGGTTAGCATGTCTGTCTTCAGTCTGTTAGAGCTAGTCAATGGAGGAGCTAATGGTTAGCATGTCTGTCTTCAGTCTGTTAGGAGCTAGTCAATGGAGGAGCTAACGGTTAGCATGTCTGTCTTCAGTCTGTTAGGCGCTAGTCAATGGAGGAGCTAATGGTTAGCATGTCTGCTTCAGTCTGTTAGGAGCTAGTCAATGGAGGAGCTAATGGTTAGCATGTCTGTCTTCAGTCTGTTAGGAGCAAGTCAATGGAGGAGCTAATGGTTAGCATGTCTGTCTTCAGTCTGTTAGGAGCTAGTCAATGGAGGAGCTAATGGTTAGCATGTCTGTCTTCAGTCTGTTAGGCGCTAGTCAATGGAGGAGCTAATGGTTAGCATGTCTGTCTTCAGTCTGTTAGAGCTAGTCAATGGAGGAGCTAATGGTTAGCATGTCTGTCTTCAGTCTGTTAGGAGCTAGTCAATGGAGGAGCTAATGGTTAGCATGTCTGTCTTCAGTCTGTTAGGAGCTAGTCAATGGAGGAGCTAATGGTTAGCATGTCTGTCTTCAGTCTGTTAGGAGCTAGTCAATGGAGGAGCTAATGGTTAGCATGTCTGTCTTCAGTCTGTTAGGAGCTAGTCAATGGAGGAGCTAATGGTTAGCATGTCTGTCTTCAGTCTGTTAGCTAGTCAATGGAGGGCTAGTCAATGGGAGGAGCTAATGGTTAGCATGTCTGTCTTCAGTCTGTTCGGAGCTAGTCAATGGAGGAGCTGTCTGTCTTCGTCTGTTAGGATGGTTGGAGCATGTCTGTCTTCGTCTGTTAGGAGCAAGTCAATGGAGGAGCTAATGGTTAGCATGTCTGTCTTCAGTCTGTTAGGGAGCAAGTCAATGGAGGAGCTGGAATGGTTAGCATGTCTGTCTTCTAGTCAATGGAGGAGCTTAGGAGCTAGTCAATGGAGGAGCTAATGGTTAGCATGTCTGTCTTCAGTCTGTTAGGAGCTAGTCAATGGAGGAGCTAATGGTTAGCATGTCTGTCTTCAGTCTGTTAGGAGCTAGTCAATGGAGGAGCTAATGGTTAGCATGTCTGTCTTCAGTCTGTTAGGAGCTAGTCAATGGAGGAGCTAATGGTTAGCATGTCTGTCTTCAGTCTGTTAGAGCAAGTCAATGGAGGAGCTAATGGTTAGCATGTCTGTCTTCAGTCTGTTGGAGCTAGTCAATGGAGCTAATGGTTAGCATGTCTGTCTTCATGGAGCTAATGGTTAGCATGTCTGTCTTCAGTCTGTTAGGAGCAAGTCAATGGAGGAGCTAATGGTTAGCATGTCTGTCTTCAGTCTGTTAGGAGCTAGTCAATGGAGGAGCTAATGGTTAGCATGTCTGTCTTCAGTCTGTTAGGAGCTAGTCAATGGAGGAGCTAATGGTTAGCATGTCTGTCTTCAGTCTGTTAGGAGCAAGTCAATGGAGGAGCTAATGGTTAGCATGTCTGTCTTCAGTCTGTTAGAGCAAGTCAATGGAGGAGCTAATGGTTAGCATGTCTGTCTTCAGTCTGTTAGGAGCTAGTCAATGGAGGAGCTAATGGTTAGCATGTCTGTCTTCAGTCTGTTAGGAGCTAGTCAATGGAGGAGCTAATGGTTAGCATGTCTGTCTTCAGTCTGTTAGGAGCTAGTCAATGGAGGAGCTAATGGTTAGCATGTCTGTCTTCAGTCTGTTAGGCGCTAGTCAATGGAGGAGCTAATGGTTAGCATGTCTGTCTTCAGTCTGTTAGAGCTAGTCAATGGAGGAGCTAATGGTTAGCATGTCTGTCTTCAGTCTGTTAGGAGCTAGTCAATGGAGGAGCTAATGGTTAGCATGTCTGTCTTCAGTCTGTTAGGAGCTAGTCAATGGAGGAGCTAATGGTTAGCATGTCTGTCTTCAGTCTGTTAGGAGCTAGTCAATGGAGGAGCTAATGGTTAGCATGTCTGTCTTCAGTCTGTTAGGAGCTAGTCAATGGAGGAGCTAATGGTTAGCATGTCTGTCTTCAGTCTGTTAGGAGCTAGTCAATGGAGGAGCTAATGGTTAGCATGTCTGTCTTCAGTCTGTTAGGAGCTAGTCAATGGAGGAGCTAATGGTTAGCATGTCTGTCTTCAGTCTGTTAGGAGCTAGTCAATGGAGGAGCTAATGGTTAGCATGTCTGTCTTCAGTCTGTTAGGAGCTAGTCAATGGAGGAGCTAATGGTTAGCATGTCTGTCTTCAGTCTGTTAGGAGCTAGTCAATGGAGGAGCTAATGGTTAGCATGTCTGTCTTCAGTCTGTTAGGAGCTAGTCAATGGAGGAGCTAATGGTTAGCATGTCTGTCTTCAGTCTGTTAGAGCTAGTCAATGGAGGAGCTAATGGTTAGCATGTCTGTCTTCAGTCTGTTAGGAGCTAGTCAATGGAGGAGCTAATGGTTAGCATGTCTGTCTTCCAGTCTGTTAGGAGCTAGTCAATGGAGGAGCTAATGGTTAGCATGTCTGTCTTCAGTCTGTTAGGAGCTAGTCAATGGAGGAGCTAATGGTTAGCATGTCTGTCTTCAGTCTGTTAGGAGCTAGTCAATGGAGGAGCTAATGGTTAGCATGTCTGTCTTCAGTCTGTTAGGAGCTAGTCAATGGAGGAGCTAATGGTTGGCATGTCTGTCTTCAGTCTGTTAGGAGCTAGTCAATGGAGGCTAATGGTTAATGTCTTCTTCAGTCTGTTAGGAGCTAGTCAATGGAGGAGCTAATGGTTAACATGTCTGTCTTCAGTCTGTTAGGAGCTAGTCAATGGAGGAGCTAATGGTTAGCGCTAGTCAATGGAGGAGCTAATGGTTAGCATGTCTGTCTTCAGTCTGTTAGGAGCTAGTCAATGGAGGAGCTAATGGTTAGCATGTCTGTCTTCAGTCTGTTAGGAGCTAGTCAATGGAGGAGCTAATGGTTAGCATGTCTGTCTTCAGTCTGTTAGGAGCTAGTCAATGGAGGAGCTAATGGTTAGCATGTCTGTCTTCAGTCTGTTAGGAGCTAGTCAATGGAGGAGCTAATGGTTAGCATGTCTGTCTTCAGTCTGTTAGGGCTGTCAATGGAGGGAGCAAGTCAATGGAGGAGCTAATGGTTAGCATGTCTGTCTTCAGTCTGTTAGGAGCTAGTCAATGGAGGAGCTAATGGTTAGCATGTCTGTCTTCAGTCTGTTAGGAGCTAGTCAATGGAGGAGCTAATGGTTAGCATGTCTGTCTTCAGTCTGTTAGGAGCTAGTCAATGGAGGAGCTAATGGTTAGCATGTCTGTCTTCAGTCTGTTAGGAGCTAGTCAATGGAGGAGCTAATGGTTAGCATGTCTGTCTTCAGTCTGTTAGTCAATGGAGCTAATGGTCATGTCTGTCTTCAGTCTGTTAGGAGCTAGTCAATGGAGGCTAATTAGCATGTCTGTCTTCAGTCTGTTAGGAGCTAGTCAATGGAGGAGCTAATGGTTAGCATGTCTGTCTTCAGTCTGTTAGGAGCTAGTCAATGGAGGAGCTAATGGTTAGCATGTCTGTCTTCAGTCTGTTAGGAGCTAGTCAATGGAGGAGCTAATGGTTAGCATGTCTGTCTTCAGTCTGTTAGGAGCTAGTCAATGGAGGAGCTAATGGTTAGCATGTCTGTCTTCAGTCTGTTAGGAGCTAGTCAATGGAGGAGCTAATGGTTAGCATGTCTGTCTTCAGTCTGTTAGGAGCTAGTCAATGGAGGAGCTAATGGTTAGCATGTCTGTCTTCAGTCTGTTAGGAGCTAGTCAATGGAGGAGCTAATGGTTAGCATGTCTGTCTTCAGTCTGTTAGGAGCTAGTCAATGGAGGAGCTAATGGTTAGCATGTCTGTCTTCAGTCTGTTAGGAGCTAGTCAATGGAGGAGCTAATGGTTAGCATGTCTGTCTTCAGTCTGTTGGAGCTAGTCAATGGAGGAGCTAATGGTTAGCATGTCTGTCTTCAGTCTGTTAGGAGCTAGTCAATGGAGGAGCTAATGGTTAGTCTGTCTTCAGTCTGTTAGGAGCTAGTCAATGGAGGAGCTAATGGTTAGCATGTCTGTCTTCAGTCTGTTAGGAGCTAGTCAATGGAGGAGCTAATGGTTAGCATGTCTGTCTTCAGTCTGTTAGGAGCTAGTCAATGGAGGAGCTAATGGTTAGCATGTCTGTCTTCAGTCTGTTAGGAGCTAGTCAATGGAGGAGCTAATGGTTAGCATGTTTGTCTTCAGTCTGTTAGGCGCTAGTCAATGGAGGAGCTAATGGTTAGCATGTCTGTCTTCAGTCTGTTAGGAGCTAGTCAATGGAGGAGCTAATGGTTAGCATGTCTGTCTTCAGTCTGTTAGGAGCTAGTCAATGGAGGAGCTAATGGTTAGCATGTCTGTCTTCAGTCTGTTAGGAGCTAGTCAATGGAGGAGCTAATGGTTAGCATGTCTGTCTTCAGTCTGTTAGGAGCTAGTCAATGGAGGAGCTAATGGTTAGCATGTCTGTCTTCAGTCTGTTAGGAGCTAGTCAATGGAGGAGCTAATGGTTAGCATGTCTGTCTTCAGTCTGTTAGGAGCTAGTCAATGGAGGAGCTAATGGTTAGCATGTCTGTCTTCAGTCTGTTAGGAGCTAGTCAATGGAGGAGGTTAGCATGTCTGTCTTCAGTCTGTTAGGAGCTAGTCAATGGAGGAGCTAATGGTTAGCATGTCTGTCTTCAGTCTGTTAGGAGCTAGTCAATGGAGGAGCTAATGGTTAGCATGTCTGTCTTCAGTCTGTCTAGTCAATGGAGGAGCTCTGTCTTCAGTCTGTTAGGAGCTAGTCAATGGAGGAGCTAATGGTTAGCATGTCTGTCTTCAGTCTGTTAGGAGCTAGTCAATGGAGGAGCTAATGGTTAGCATGTCTGTCTTCAGTCTGTCTGTTAGGAGCTAGTCAATGGAGGAGCTAATGGTTAGCATGTCTGTCTTCAGTCTGTTAGGAGCTAGTCAATGGAGGAGCTAATGGTTAGCATGTCTGTCTTCAGTCTGTTAGGAGCTAGTCAATGGAGGAGCTAATGGTTAGCATGTCTGTCTTCAGTCTGTTAGGAGCTAGTCAATGGAGGAGCTAATGGTTAGCATGTCTGTCTTCAGTCTGTTAGGAGCTAGTCAATGGAGGAGCTAATGGTTAGCATGTCTGTCTTCAGTCTGTTAGGAGCTAGTCAATGGAGGAGCTAATGGTTAGCATGTCTGTCTTCAGTCTGTTAGGAGCTAGTCAATGGAGGAGCTAATGGTTAGCATGTCTGTCTTCAGTCTGTTAGGAGCTAGTCAATGGAGGAGCTAATGGTTAGCATGTCTGTCTTCAGTCTGTTAGGAGCTAGTCAATGGAGGAGCTAATGGTTAGCATGTCTGTCTTCAGTCTGTTAGGAGCTAGTCAATGGAGGAGCTAATGGTTAGTCATGTCTGTCTTCAGTCTGTTAGGAGCTAGTCAATGGAGGAGCTAATGGTTAGCATGTCTGTCTTCAGTCTGTTAGGAGCTGTAGTCAATGGAGGAGCTAATGGTTAGCATGTCTGTCTTCAGTCTGTTAGGAGCTAGTCAATGGAGGAGCTAATGGTTAGCATGTCTGTCTTCAGTCTGTTAGGAGCTAGTCAATGGAGGAGCTAATGGTTAGCATGTCTGTCTTCAGTCTGTTAGGAGCTAGTCAATGGAGGAGCTAATGGTTAGCATGTCTGTCTTCAGTCTGTTAGGAGCTAGTCAATGGAGGAGCTAATGGTTAGCATGTCTGTCTTCAGTCTGTTAGGAGCTAGTCAATGGAGGAGCTAATGGTTAGCATGTCTGTCTTCAGTCTGTTAGGAGCTAGTCAATGGAGGAGCTAATGGTTAGCATGTCTGTCTTCAGTCTGTTAGGAGCTAGTCAATGGAGGAGCTAATGGTTAGCATGTCTGTCTTCAGTCTGTTAGGAGCTAGTCAATGGAGGAGCTAATGGTTAGCATGTCTGTCTTCAGTCTGTTAGGAGCTAGTCAATGGAGGAGCTAATGGTTAGCATGTCTGTCTTCAGTCTGTTAGGAGCTAGTCAATGGAGGAGCTAACGGTTAGCATGTCTGTCTTCAGTCTGTTAGGAGCTAGTCAATGGAGGAGCTAATGGTTAGCATGTCTGTCTTCAGTCTGTTAGGAGCTAGTCAATGGAGGAGCTAATGGTTAGCATGTCTGTCTTCAGTCTGTTAGGAGCTAGTCAATGGAGGAGCTAATGGTTAGCATGTCTGTCTTCAGTCTGTTAGGAGCTAGTCAATGGAGGAGCTAATGGTTAGCATGTCTGTCTTCAGTCTGTTAGGAGCTAGTCAATGGAGGAGCTAATGGTTAGCATGTCTGTCTTCAGTCTGTTAGGAGCTAGTCAATGGAGGAGCTAATGGTTAGCATGTCTGTCTTCAGTCTGTTAGGAGCTAGTCAATGGAGGAGCTAATGGTTAGCATGTCTGTCTTCAGTCTGTTAGGAGCTAGTCAATGGAGGAGCTAATGGTTAGCATGTCTGTCTTCAGTCTGTTAGGAGCTAGTCAATGGAGGAGCTAATGGTTAGCATGTCTGTCTTCAGTCTGTTCGGAGCTAGTCAATGGAGGAGCTAATGGTTAGCATGTCTGTCTTCAGTCTGTTAGGAGCTAGTCAATGGAGGAGCTAATGGTTAGCATGTCTGTCTTCAGTCTGTTAGGAGCTAGTCAATGGAGGAGCTAATGGTTAGCATGTCTGTCTTCAGTCTGTTAGGAGCTAGTCAATGGAGGAGCTAATGGTTAGCATGTCTGTCTTCAGTCTGTTAGGAGCTAGTCAATGGAGGAGCTAATGGTTAGCATGTCTGTCTTCAGTCTGTTCGGAGCTAGTCAATGGAGGAGCTAATGGTTAGCATGTCTGTCTTCAGTCTGTTAGGAGCTAGTCAATGGAGGAGCTAATGGTTAGCATGTCTGTCTTCAGTCTGTTAGGAGCTAGTCAATGGAGGAGCTAATGGTTGGCATGTCTGTCTTCAGTCTGTTAGGAGCTAGTCAATGGAGGAGCTAATGGTTAGCATGTCTGTCTTCAGTCTGTTAGGAGCTAGTCAATGGAGGAGCTAATGGTTAGCATGTCTGTCTTCAGTCTGTTAGGAGCTAGTCAATGGAGGAGCTAATGGTTAGCATGTCTGTCTTCAGTCTGTTAGGAGCTAGTCAATGGAGGAGCTAATGGTTAGCATGTCTGTCTTCAGTCTGTTAGGAGCTAGTCAATGGAGGAGCTAATGGTTAGCATGTCTGTCTTCCAGTCTGTTAGGAGCTAGTCAATGGAGGAGCTAATGGTTAGCATGTCTGTCTTCAGTCTGTTTCAGTCTGCGCTAGTCAATGGAGGAGCTAATGGTTAGCATGTCTGTCTTCGTCTGTTAGGAGCTAGTCAATGGAGGAGCTAATGGTTAGCATGTCTGTCTTCAGTCTGTTAGGAGCTAGTCAATGGAGGAGCTAATGGTTAGCATGTCTGTCTTCGTCTGTTAGGAGCTAGTCAATGGAGGAGCTAATGGTTAGCATGTCTGTCTTCAGTCTGTTAGGAGCTAGTCAATGGAGGAGCTAATGGTTAGCATGTCTGTCTTCAGTCTGTTAGGAGCTAGTCAATGGAGGAGCTAATGGTTAGCATGTCTGTCTTCAGTCTGTTAGGAGCTAGTCAATGGAGGAGCTAATGGTTAGCATGTCTGTCTTCAGTCTGTTAGGAGCTAGTCAATGGAGGAGCTAATGGTTAGCATGTCTGTCTTCAGTCTGTTAGGAGCTAGTCAATGGAGGAGCTAATGGTTAGCATGTCTGTCTTCAGTCTGTTAGGAGCTAGTCAATGGAGGAGCTAATGGTTAGCATGTCTGTCTTCAGTCTGTTAGGCGCTAGTCAATGGAGGAGCTAATGGTTAGCATGTCTGTCTTCAGTCTGTTAGGAGCTAGTCAATGGAGGAGCTAATGGTTAGCATGTCTGTCTTCAGTCTGTTAGGCGCTAGTCAATGGAGGAGCTAATGGTTAGCATGTCTGTCTTCGTCTGTTAGGAGCTAGTCAATGGAGGAGCGGTAGCATGTCTGTCTTCAGTCTGTTAGGAGCTAGTCAATGGAGGAGCTCTTCAGTCTTCGTTGTTAGGAGCTAGTCAATGGAGGAGCTAATGGTTAGCATGTCTGTCTTCAGTCTGTTAGGAGCTAGTCAATGGAGGAGCTAATGGTTAGCATGTCTGTCTTCGTCTGTTGGAGCTAGTCAATGGAGGAGCTAATGGTTAGCATGTCTGTCTTCGTCTGTTAGGAGCTAGTCAATGGAGGAGCTAATGGTTAGCATGTCTGTCTTCAGTCTGTTAGGAGCTAGTCAATGGAGGAGCTAATGGTTAGCATGTCTGTCTTCAGTCTGTTAGGAGCTAGTCAATGGAGGAGCTAATGGTTAGCATGTCTGTCTTAGTCTGTTAGGAGCTAGTCAATGGAGGAGCTAATGGTTAGCATGTCTGTCTTGTCATAGATAGGGCATCAGTGTTGTATTGATGTTTGTTTTTTTCAACCATGCTGTAGTGTTATGTGTTTTTATTTTCATCATTCATTAGTGACAAACATGTCTAGTTAATTTAAACTGGATATTTTAATGTGTTAACATCAGGTAGTTCAGAGAGCGTGCGCTATCTGCAATTTGATAAATAAAATAAATAAACGCATTCAACTTTTAACAGTGTAGTGCCTGCATCTTCTCTGCTCTGCTCCACTTATATATGAGTGCAGTACATCCAACACTCTCTGCTCCACTTATATTTGAGTGCAGTACAGCCAACACTCTCTGCTTGACACTCATCATTACAGAGATGGATTGGGGTTAAGGCCCTGCGATTGACAAGCGTCCTGTCCAAAGGGATGTACTGTACATCAAGCTGCCTCACGCTAGAGAAACACGAGACTCCTGCTCTATGTGACGTTCTGGCTCAGACAAGGCTAACTGATAGTACAGCCATGATGTTTCTGCAAACTGACAATATTCACAAAGAAACTGCAGCCTTTGCAGTTTGGAATGAAAATTAGAAAAACTGTATTGTCCACATTATTGGAAATTTGTCATTGGGCAATTCCACAGAAACGGAATTGCGCTAACTCAAAATGTTTGCCAAAAACCCCCATTGATTTCAAAAGTATAACAAACCATACAACTCTATGAATAATGTGGAGGATAGCAGTTCGATCAGAATCAATGAATAGCCGCTCAGAGGAAACACATTGTGTTGATTTATAGCTCAGTGTAATTGTATATTAATTTCTGAAGTTTCACTAGGAAAAGGGAACATACTTGAAACAGGCGTAAAGTCTGCCATTCTGTTCCAAGCCCTTCGCACTGATGTTCCTAGGCCGAAGTTTGTCGACCACCAAGCTAGCATTATCATCTACAAACCAGACACAATATCATGTCAACAAACTTCATATCCAGCTTTAGCTAGCTAACGTTAGCTAGTTGAAATAAAGGCACTAAGCATATTGTAGGGTTTATGCAGATTAGCTACATGATGCTGTCATTAGATTCCTTGAGTACAAAAAAGTCATATTACAGAAGATGTTAGCTAGCTATGTAGCCTTGTTAGCTAGCTTGAACATTGAACACACTGAAGTTAGCAGTTAACGTAGCTAGCAGGCTAAAAACGCAACCCTTGCCTACCAGTCCATGAGAACTTTGTCATTCTCCATATTTCATAATTTATTCCAGTGTTTAATGGTCCTGAGCAGTTTATTTTCGTGCTTATTTTTCTCTTTTTAGGGTCGAGTTGATTCAGATCCAAAGAATGATGCTTGTTTCTGTTTATCTGCAAATAAGTTAGCTTGTGGGCTTCTGTGCATGCTTTGCATGTTTGTTTTCTTTACATGTTGGTGCTCATGTGTCCTTTGTTGGTGCATGTTGGTGCTCATGGGTTCTTTACATGTTGGTTCTGCTCATGGGTCCTTTACATGTTGGTGCTCATGGGTTCTTTATGGGTCATGTTGGTGCTCATGGGTCACCATGGTCCTTTACATGTTGGTTCTCATGGGTCCTTTACATGTTGGTGCTCATGGGTCCTTTAACATGTTGGTGCTCATGGGTCCTTTACATGTTGGTGCTCATGGGTCCTTTACATGTTGGTGCTCATGGGTCCTTTACCATGAAGGTGCTCATGGGTCCTTTACCATGAAGGTGCTCATGGGTCCTTTACATGGGGTGTGCTCATGGGTCGTTTACCATGAAGATGCTCATGGGTTCTTTACATGTTGGTGTTCATGGGTCCTTTACCATGAAGGTGCTCATGGTGCTTACCATGAAGGTGCTCATGGGTCGTTTACCATGAAGGTGCTCATGGGTCCTTTACCATGAAGGTGCTCATGGGTCCTTTACCATGAAGGTGCTCATGGGTCCTTTACCATGAAGGTGCTCATGGGTCCTTTACCATGAAGGTGCTCATGGGTCCTTTACCATGAAGGTGCTCATGGGTCCTTTACATGTGCTCATGGTGTCGTTTACCATGAAGATGCTCATGGGTTCTTTACATGTTGGTGTTCATGGGTCCTTTACCATGGGGTGCTCATGGGTCGTTTACCATGAAGGTGCTGGGTGTTTACATGAAGGTGCTCATGGGTTTTACCATGAAGGTGCTCATGGGTCCTTTACCATGAAGGTGCTCATGGGTCCTTTACCATGAAGGTGCTCATGGGTCCTTTACCATGAAGGTGCTCATGGGTCCTTTACCATGAAGGTGCTCATGGGTCCTTTACCATGAAGGTGCTCATGGGTCGTTTACCATGAAGATGCTCATGGGTTCTTTACATGTTGGTGTTCATGGGTCCTTTACCATGAAGGTGCTCATGGGTCGTTTACCATGAATATGCTCATGGGTCGGGTTTTACCATGAAGGTGCACATGGGTCGTTTTACAGGTGAAATTCCCTTTGGCTCATGGGTCCTTTAGAAGGTGCTCTGTTCCAGTATACAAGAACAGAGTGTGTGTATTTGTGTTTTTCCATCCCTGTGTAGGTGTGTGTTTGTCTGTGTCTGTGTCTGTGTTGTGTGTGTGTGTGTGTGTGTGTGTGTGGGTGTGTGTGTGTGTGTGTGTGTGTGTGTGTGTGTGTGTGTGTGTGTGTGTGTGTGTGTGTGTGTGTGTGTGTGTGTGTGTGTGTGTGTGTGTGTGTGTAGGTCTGTGTGTGTGTGTGTGTAGGTCTGTGTGTGTGTGTAGTCTGTGTGTGTGTGTAGGTCTGTGTGTGTGTGTGTGGGTGTGTGTCTGTGTGTGTCTGTGTGTGTGTGCCCGATTCCGTATGTTTTGTCTGTGAGCTTTCAGCACCAGCCTGGATTGATTTCTGCCTCTCTGTTGGTCCTGCCAACTCCAGGCCAGCCAGCCTACAGCACAATAAGGGTATTGTTCAGACAGCATCGCCTCACTAAGCTAGGAAACAGGAGCTACGTCTCAAATCGCACACTGTTCCCTAAATAGTGCTCGACTTTTGACCAGGGCCCATAAGAATCTTGTCAAAAGTAGCGCACTATATAGGGAATAGGGTGCTATTTGGGTTTCAGCTGAAGTAATTGTTCAAATTCACTCTCTCTAGGTAATGCTGTGGAAGATAAGATTCTAAACATAATTGTTCATTAATAACCATGATAGGTTAATACATACTTTAGTACTGGAAGATCATTCGATTCACATGAGCATTTAAACTTCAAAAGTTTATGACGCTCTGATGAACAACATGTGTGTGCCTGGTCAAACATACACACTACATAGGGAGTAGGATGTACACTACATAGGGAATAGGGTGTATGCTATGTAGGGAATAGGGTGTACACTATATAGAGAATAGGATATACACTATATAGGGAATAGGATGTACACTACATAGGGAATATGATGTACACTACATAGGGAATAGGATATACACTATATAGGGAATAGGATGTACACTACATAGGGAATAGGATGTACACTGTATAGGGAAAAGTTTATACACTATATAGAGATGGCCATTTGGGACAAATGCCATGAGATGCGCCACTCTGATCCAGAATGAGTGAGCTCTGATTAGATCATCTGTTTTTGTCCCCATAGTGACAATGTATAATGCTTGGTATTCAGGCACATGTTGAATCAATATAGTACAAAAACAAGACGTCACTTCCTCGTTGAGACTGTGTCATAGCTGTAGAGAAGGACGACTCTTTATCTCGGATGGAGACGTACAGCAACACACTGTCATGACGTTGGCCTGGGGGTAGGTTTATGACAGTCATAAATACCTCTCCCTCCTTTTTTCCTCTCTCTAACCTACTGAGGTTACATTTAAAAACCCTTGGTTAACATTGAGATTCTGGGAACATCAGAAGGTGGGGGGAAATTAACTATATTCTGGTAATCCGACCAATTGAACATATGCAGTGGTACTTAATGAATATGATGTCAGTTTGGTTGTAATCTGAGACATTCTCATCAACGATAAGATGACATAAACTCTACAGTGGAAGGTCTGCACACCGGATTCACATGGAGTTGTTGTTCAATTTAAATGTTTGAATATGAAATTCTTTGTGATGGGATGAAATGTGATTTTAGCGTCTAAAATGTGAGATGTGGGTTTTCATAAGTTAGGGCTGCCCCTGTGAAGGGACAGAGGTTGTAAACTATGAAACACCCCCTCTTTCTCCCTTCTTATATAACCCCTTGACGACAATTGAACTTCCTGTTCCGATGAGGTAGGATGACGGTCCTATGTCAGAATGGTTCAGATAATAACTACAGAACGAACATCAGCATGAGCTTTGGTTGCGAATAGTATGAACTTTTGAACTCTTATTCACGACAGAAGTGATACCTTCTAGCCGTTGAGTTAGCGCCGCAGCTGCAAACGAGGGTTAGGAAGGAACAGACAGAGTATCCCATCTACCACACAACAACGTTACTACAACGTATCCAATTGACCACCAGAGACATTCTTCAAAGGACTCAGTTTGGCAACATGGCCTTCCATCTACCACCAACCTACTGAAGCGCAGCTCAGAGTAAATATTTATTGCATTTTCCTTTTCCAAATGGGAAGTAATTTAGAATGCATAAGATACTGTATTTAGGATAGCACAGCTTCTTCCTGTGTCCCTCAGTCTTCCCGCTCTTTCACTCAACCCAACCCCTTCCTTTGTGTGACAAGTTGTCATATCGGTTCCGCCCGCTAGGGACGTTTTCCTGTATGACGTAATTTGTAAACAAGTTATGATTTAATTATGTGTGTGTGTGATTAGTTAGGTATTTAGTAAATAAATGATTAAACCCAATTTTGTATTGTTGATTCAAATTGTTAGCCAGGGTTCTTGCAGATAACCAAGAATTTCCAATTTTCAGATGAGACTGAAGTAAGATGAAGATTAATGTTGACTGCTATGGATGTAAAATATTACCAGGTCTTTAAGAGTTTATTCGGAAGATAACAGCCCTATAAATATTATTTTGTGGTGACCGACTCTCTAGTTAATTACATTTACATGATTAGCTCAATCAGGTGATATTAATTACGGAGAAATTCTTTTATAGAATAGCATGTCTTATCAATTAATCTGGCATAGCCAAAGACACGACAACACAGAGTAAGGTGAAGTAGAGTAGAATAGGGTAGGGTAAGTTAGTGTAGAGTAGAGTAGGTTCGAGTTGAGTGGGATATAGTAGGGTAGGGTTGAGTAGGCTATATTAGGGGTAGGGTAGGTTAGAGTAGAGTTTAGTAGAGTATGGTAGGGTAGAGGAGAGTAGTTTAGAGGAGAGTCTGGTAGTATAGAGTAGACTATGGTAGGGTAGAGTAGTGAAGAGAAGGGTAGGGTGAGTGGTGTGGGTTAGAGTAGGGTAGAAGAGAGGAGAGTTGGGTAGGGTAGAGTAGACTACAGTTGAGTAGGGTAGAGTACTGTAGAGTAGGATAGGGTGAGTAGTGTAGGGTAAAGTAGGTAGAGTAGGATCAAGAAGAGTCGGGTAGAGTAGAGTATGGTAGGGTAGAGTAGAGTATGGTTGAGAAGGGTAGAGTAGTGTGGGATATATTAGGGTAGGGTTGAGTAGGGTATATTAGTGTAGGGTAGGTTAGAGTAGAGTAGAGTTTAGTAGAATAGAGTATGGTAGGGTAGAGGAGAGTAGTTTAGAGGAGAGTCAGGTAGTGTAGAGTATGGTTGAGTAGTGTAGAGTAGGGTAAGCTGAGTAGTGTAGGGTAAATAAGGTAGAGTAGGGTGGTGTAGGGTACAGGAGAGTATGGTAGAGTAGGTTAGAGCAGAGAAGAGAAAGGTAGAGTAGGGTAGTGTAGAGCAGGGTAGGGTAGGGTAGATTAGTGTAGAGTAGGATGGGTTGGGTGAGGTAGAGTAGAGTAGTGGAGTGTAAGCTAGGGTAGGCTGGAATAGGGTCGTGCAAGGTAGGAGAAAAACAGAGTAGGGTAGATTTTACTGAATCGGGTCACAAATGTTCCCTATACCCATGAGGTTGCTACAATCCTATAAATGAAAGTTGGGTTCTGATGGGTTCTGACTTGTAAACTTTAAATATTGTTAATCATCTGGTATCCTATGGAAATGAGGAGTGCCACAATCTGGTTTCTACACCAGAAGTTAGTGGTTATCTGTAGGAGGAATATACAGTTGAAGTCGGAGGTTTACATACACCTTAGCCAAATACAGTTAAAACTCCGTTTTTCACAAATCCTGACACTTAATCCAAGTAAAAATTCCCAGGTTTTAGGTTAATCTCAATGGCGTCCTTTGAGGCCATGGTGGCAAAGTAAATACAATATAGAAAGTAAAACACTGGAATGGTAGATTTACAGTGGAAGAATGTGCAAGGTAGAAATAGAAATAATGGGGTGCAAAGAGCAAAATAAATAAATAAATACAGTAGGGGAGGGTAGTTGAGCTAAATTATAGATGGGCTGTGTACAGGTGCAGTAATCTCTGAGCTGCTCTGACAGCTGGTGCTTAAAGCTAGTGAGGGAGATAAGTGTTTCCAGTTTCAGAGATTTTTGTAGTTCGTTCCAGTCATTGGCAGCAGAGAACTGGAAGGAGAGGTAAGGCCAAAGGAAGAAATTGGTTTTGGGGGTGACTAGAGGGATATAACTGCTGGGTGTTGTTGTTGTTATCGTGTCTAGAGCACTGAGATGAGTGGGGTCTTTACCTAGCAGGGTCTTGTAGATGACCTGGAGCCAGTGGGTTTGGCGACAAGTATGAAAGCGAGGACCAGCCAACGAGAGCATACAGGTCGCAATGGTGGGTAGTATATGGGGCTTTGTTGACAAACGGATGGCACTGCGATCGACTGCATCCAATTTATTGAGTAGGTATTGGAGGCTATTTTGTAAATGACATCGCCGAAGTCGAGGATCGGTAGGATGGTCAGTTTTACAAGGTATGTTTGGCAGCATGAGTGAAGGATGCTTTGTTGCGAAACAGGAAGCCAATTCTAGATTTAACTTTGGATTGGAGATGTTTGATATGGGTCTGGAAGTAGAGTTTACAGTCTAACCAGACACCTAGGTATTGTAGTTGTCCACATATTCAGAACCGTCAGAGTAGTGATGTTGAACGGGCGGGCAGGTGCAGGCAGCGATCGGTTGAAAAGCATGCATTTAGTTTTACTTGTATTTAAGAGCAATTGGAGGCCACGGAAGGAGAGTTGTATGGCATTGAAGCTCATCTGGAGAGTTGTTAACACAGTGTCCAAAGAAGAGACCCAGAAGTATACAGAATGGTTTCGTCTGCGTAGAGGTGGATCAGAGACTCACCAGCAGCAAGAGTGACATCATTGATGTATACAGAGAAGAGAGTCGGTCCAAGAATTTAACCTGTGGCACCCCCATAGAGACTGACAACTGGCCCGCCGATTTGACTCACTGAACTGTATCAGTTCAAGTAGTTGGTGAACCAGGCGAGGCAATCATTTGAGAAACCAAGGCTATCGAGTCTGCCGATGAGGATGTAGTGATTGACAGAGTGGAAAGCCTTTGCCAGGTCAATGAATACGGCTGCACAGTATTGTTTCTTATCGATGGCGGTTAAGATATCGTTTAGGACCTTGAGCGTGGCTGAGGTGCACCCGTGACCGGCTCGGAAACCAGATTGCACAGCGGAGAAGGTACGGTGGGATTCCGAAATGGTGGGTAATCTGTTCGTTGACTTGGCTTTCAAAAAGACCTAAGAAAGGCAGGGTAGGATAGATATAGGTCTGTGGCAGTTTGGGTCAAGAGTGTCCCTCCATTTGAAGAGGGGATGACCGCAGCTGCTTTCAAACTTTGAGAATCTCAGACGACACGAATGAGAGTTTGAACAGGCTAGTAATAGGGTTGCAACAATTTCGTTAGATGATTTTTGAAAGAAAGGTCCAGATTGTCTTGCCCGGCTTATTTGTAGGGGTCCAGATTTTGCAGCTCTTTCAGAACATCAGCTGACTGAATTTGGGAGAAGAATGGGAAGGCTTGGGTGAGTTGCTGTGAGGGGTGCAGTGCTGTTGACCGGGAGTAGGGGTAGCCAGGTGGAAAGCATGGCCAGCCGTGAAAAATGCTTCTTGAAATTCTCAATAATAGTGGATTTATCGGTGGTGACAGTGTTTCCTATCCTCAGTGCAGTGGGCAGCTGGGAGGAGGTGTTCTTATTCTCCATTGACTTTACAGTGTCCCAGAACTTTTTTTGTGTTGGAGGAAGCAAATTTCTGCTTTAATTTAAAGCGCATGGCTTTTCTAACTGCCTGTCTATATTGGTTTCCTAACTTCCCTGAAAAGTTGTATTTAACGGGGCTGTTCAATGCTAATGCAGAACTCATAGAATGTTTTTGTGTTGGTTAAGGGCAGTCAGCTCTGGAAGAACCAAGGGCTATATCTGTTCCTGGTTCTAAATTTCTTCAATGGGGCATGTTTATTTAAGATGGTGAGGAAGGCATTTAAAGAAAACTACCAAGCATCCTCTACTGACTGGATGAGATCAACATTCTTCCAGTTGCTACACCATAGGTTGCTACACCATAGGTTGCTACACCATAGGTTGCTACACCATAGGTTGCTACACCATAGGTTGCTACACCATAGACTACACCATAGGTTGTTACACCATAGGTTACTACATCATAGACTACACCATAGACTACACCATAGGTTGTTACACCATAGACTACACCATAGACAACACCATAGGTTGCTACACCATAGGTTGCTACACCATAGGTTGCTACACCATAGATTGTTACACCATAGGTTGTTACACCATAGATTGTTACACCATAGACTACACCATAGGTTGCTACACCATAGATTGTTACACAATAGGTTGTTACACCATAGGTTGCTACACCATAGGTTGCTACACCATAGATTGTTACACCATAGGTTGTTACACCATAGATTGTTACACCATAGACTACACCATAGGTTGCTACACCATAGATTGTTACAACATAGGGGTTGTTACACCATAGGTTGTTACACCATAGGTTGTTACACCATAGGTTGCTACACCATAGACTACACCATAGACTACACCAGACTAGACTACACCATAGGTTGTTACACCATAGACTACACCATAGACTACACCATAGACTACACCATAGGTTGTTACACCATAGACTACACCATAGACTACACCTATAGGTTGCTACACCATAGACTACACCATAGGTTGTTACACCATAGACTACACCATAGGTTGCTACACCATAGACTACACCATAGGTTGCTACACCATAGGTTGCTACACCTATAGATTGTTACACCATAGCTTGTTACACCATAGGGTTGTTACACCTATTGTTACACCATAGGTTGCTACACCATAGACTACACCATAGGGTTGCTACACCATAGGTTGTTACACCATAGACTACACCATAGGTTGTTACACCATAGGTTGTTACACCATAGGTTGTTACACCATAGGTTGTTACACCATAGATTTACACCATAGACTACACCATAGACTACACCATACATGTTGTTACACCATAGACTACACCATAGGTTGTTACACCATAGGTTGTTACACCATAGACTACACCATAGGTTGTTACACCATAGGTTGTTACACCATATATTGTTACACCATAGGTTGTTACACCATAGACATACACCATAGACTACACCATAGGTTGTTACAACATAGACTACACTATAGGTTGTTACACCATAGTTACAGTTACACCATAGGTTGTTACACCATAGGGTTGTTACACCATAGGTTGCTACACCATAGACTACACCATAGACTACACCATAGACTACACCATAGGTTGTTACACCATAGGTTACTACATCATAGACTACACCATAGACTACACCATAGGTTGTTACACCATAGACTACACCATAGACAACACCATAGGTTGCTACACCATAGGTTGCTACACCATAGGTTGCTACACCATAGATTGTTACACCATAGGTTGTTACACCATAGATTGTTACACCATAAAGACTGGCTACCCATAGGTTGCTACTAGATTGTTACACCATAGGTTGCTACACCATAGATTGTTACACCATAGGTTGTTACACCATAGATTGCTACACCATAGGTTGCTACACCATAGATTGTTACACCATAGGTTGTTACACCATAGGTTGTTACACTTGTTACACCATAGGTTGCTACTACACCATAGACTACACCATAGGTTGCTACACCATAGATTGTTACACCATAGGTTAAGCACCATGTTACACCATAGGTTGTTACACCATAGGTTGCTACACCATAGACTACACCATAGACTACACCATAGACTACACCATAGGTTGTTACACCATAGACTACACCATAGACTACACCATAGACTACACACATAGGTTGTTACACCATAGACTACACCATAGACTACACCATAGACGCATACCCATAGACTACACCATAGACTACACCATAGGTTGTTACACCATAGACTCACACCATAGGTTGTTACACCATAGACTGTTACACCATAGGTTGCTACACAATAGGTTGCTACACCATAGTTTGTTACACCATAGCTTGTTGCTACACCATAGGTTGTTACACCAGATTGTTACACCATAGGTGCTACACCATAGACTACACCATAGACTACACCATATAGGTTGTTACACCATAGGTTGTACATCATAGACTACACATAGACAACACCATAGGTTGTTACACCATAGGTTGTTACACCATAGGTTGTTACACCATAGGTTGTTACACCATAGACGACACCATAGACTACACCATAGACTACACCATAGGTTGTTACACCATAGATTGTTACACCATAGGTTGTTACACCATAGGTTGCTACACCATAGGTTGCTACACCATAGATTGTTACACCATAGGTTGTTACACCATAGACGACACCATAGACTACACCATAGGTTGTTACAACATAGACTACACCATAGGTTGTTACACCATAGGTTGTTACACCATAGGTTGTTACACCATAGGTTGTTACACCATAGGTTGCTACACCATAGGCTGTTGGACTACAGACTACACCATAGACTACACCATAGACTACACCATAGGTTGTTACACCATAGACTACACCATAGATTGTTACACCATTGGTTGCTACACCATAGGTTGTTACACCATAGCTTGTTACACCATAGACTACACCATAGGTTGTTACAACATAGACTACACCATAGGTTGCTACACCATAGGTTGTTACACCATAGGGTTGTTACACCACAGGTTGTTACACCATAGGTTGCTACACCATAGGTTGCTACACCATAGGTTGTTACACCATAGGTTGTTACACCATAGGTTGTTACACCATAGACTACACCATAGCGACACCATAGGTTGTTACTACACCATAGGTTGTTACAACATAGACTACACCATAGGTTGTTACACCATAGGTTGTTACACCATAGGTTGTTACACCATAGGTTGTTACACCATAGGTTGCTACACCATAGACTACACCATAGACTACACCATAGACTACACCATAGGTTGTTACACCATAGACGACACCATAGACTACACCATAGGTTGTTACAACATAGACTACACCATAGGTTGTTACACCATAGGTTGTTACACCATAGGTTGTTACACCATAGGTTGCTACACCATAGACTACACCATAGACTACACCATAGACTACACCATAGGTTGTTACACCATAGACTACACCATAGGTTGTTACACCGTAGATTGTTACACCATTGGTTGCTACACCATAGGTTGTTACAACATAGACTACACCATAGGTTGCTGCACCATAGGTTGTTACACCATAGGTTGTTACACCATAGGTTGTTACACCATAGGTTACTACACCATAGGTTACTACACCATAGGTTTTACAACATAGCTACACCATAGGTTGTTACACCATAGATTGTTGCACCATAGGTTGTTACACCATAGATTATTACTACACCATAGGTTGTTACACCATAGACTACACCATAGGTTGTTACACCATAGACTACACCATAGATTGTTACACCATAGGTTGTTACACCATAGACTACACCCATATTGTTACACCATAGGTTGTTACACCATAGACTACACAATAGGTTGTTACACCATAGGTTGTTACACCACAGTGTCTCCTGAGACCTCCTGTCTCAGCCTCCAGTATTTATGCTGCAGTAGTTTATGTGTCGGGGGCTATTGTCAGTTTGTTATATCTGGAGTACTTCTCCTGTCCTATTCAGTGTCCTGTGTGAATTTAAGTGTACTCTCTTTAATTATCTCTTTCTCTTTTCTGGGTTTCTGTACAGCACTTTGAGATATCAGCTGATGTACAAAGGGCTATATAAATCTATTTGATTTGATTTGATTTGCTACACCATAGGTTGTTACACCATAGATTGTTACACCATAGATTGCTACACCATAGGTTGTTACACCATAGGTTGTTACACCATAGGTTGTTACACCGTAGATTGCTACACCATAGGTTGTTACACCATAGGTTGCTACACCATAGACTACACCATAGGTTGTTACACCATAGGTTGTTACACGGTAGGTTGTTACACGATAGGTTGTTACACCGTAGATTGTTACACCATAGATTGTTACACCGTAGATTGTTACACCGTAGATTGCTACACCATAGGTTGTTACACCATAGGTTGTTACACCATAGGTTGTTACACCGTAGATTGCTACACCATAGGTTGCTACAGCATAGGTTGTTACACCATAGGTTGTTACACCATAGGTTGTTACACCATAGGTTGTTGGACCATAGATTGTTACACCATAGACTACACCATAGGTTTGCTACACCATAGGTTGTTACACCATAGGTTTGTTATCCCATAGGTTGTTACACCATAGGTTGTTGGACCATAGATTGTTACACCATAGACTACACCTTAGGTTGTTACACCATAGACTACACCATAGGTTGTTACACCATAGACTACACCATAGGTTGTTACACCATAGATTGCTACACCATAGGTTGCTACACCATAGGCTGTTACACCATAGGTTGTTACACCATAGGTTGTCACACCATAGGTGGCTACACCATAGATTGTTACACCATAGGCTGCACCTTAGGTTTTTACACCATAGGTTGCTACACCATAGGTTGCTACACCATAGATTGTTACACCATAGGTTGTTACACCATAGGTTGTTACACCATAGACTACACCATAGGTTGTTACACCATAGACTACACCATAGGTTGCTACACCATAGATTGTTACACCATAGGTTGTTACACCATAGGTTGTTACACCATAGAATACACCATAGACTACACCATAGGTTGTTACGCCGTAGACTACACCATAGGTTGCTACACCATAGGTTGCTACACCATAGGTTGCTACACCATAGGTTGTTACACCATAGGTTGTTACACCATAGGTTGTTACACCATAGACTACACCATAGGTTGTTACACCATAGGTTGTTACACCATAGGTTGCTACACCATAGGTTGCTACACCATAGGTTGCTACACCATAGGTTGCTACACCGTAGGTTGCTACACCATAGGTTGTTACACCATAGGTTGCTACACCATAGGTTTGCTACAACATAGGTTGTTACACCATATGTTGCTATCTATAGGTTGTTACACCATAGGCTACACCATAGGTTTGTTACACCATAGGTTTTTACCATAGGTTGCTACACCATAGGTTGTTACACCATAGGTTGTTACACCATAGGCTACACCATAGGTTGCTACACCATAGGTTGTTACACCATAGATTGCTACACCATAGGTTGTTACACCATAGACTACACCATAGGTTGCTACACCATAGATTGTTACACTATAGGTTGTTACACCATAGGTTGTTACACCATAGACTATAGGTTGTTAGGTTGTTACACCATAGGCTACACAATAGGTTGTTACACCATAGGTTGTTACACCATAGGTTTTACACCATAGGTTGCTACACCATAGGTTGTTACACCATAGACTACACCATAGGTTGCTACACCATAGATTGTTACACCATAGGTTGTTACACCATAGATTGTTACACCATAGACTACACCATAGGTTGTTACACCATAGACTACACCATAGGTTGCTACACCATAGGTTGTTACACCGTAGGTTGTTACACCATAGACTACACCATAGACTACACCATAGGTTGCTACACCATAGGTTGCTACACCATAGACTACACCATAGACTACACCATAGACTACACCATAGGTTGCTACACCATAGGTTGCTACACCATAGGTTGCTACACCATAGGCTACACCATACAATAGGCTACACCATTACTCTCCTTCCAGACTTATATTAAACATTTCCAAACCAAAATTAAATCTAGAATCGTCTTCCTATTTCGCAACAAAGCATTCTTCACTCATGCTGCCAAAGATACCTCGTAAAGCTGACTATCCTACCTATCCTCGACTTCGGTGATGTCATTTATAAAATAGTACTCAGCAAATTTGATGTAGTCTATCACAGTGCCATCCGTTTTGTCACCAAAGCCCGTATACAACCCATCTCTTCGACCTGTATGCTCGTTGGCTGGCCCTCGCTTCATATTTGTTGCCAAACCTACTGGCTCCAGGTCATCTATAAGTCTTTGCTAGGTAAAGCACTGCCTGCACCTCAGCTCACTGGTCACCATAGCAGCACCCACCTGTAGCACGCGCTCCAGCAGGTATATTTCACTGGTCATCAATCAAAGCCAACTCATCACCTTTCCTTCCAGTTCTCTGCTGCCAATGACTGGAATGAATTGCAAAAATCACTGAAGCTGGAGTCATATCTCCTTCTCTAACTTTAAACATCAGCTGTCAGAGCAGCTTACTAATCACTGCATCTGTACACAGCCCATCTGTAAATAGTCCACCCAACTACCTCGTCCCCTATTTTGTTTTTATTTTATTTTTTTCTCCTTTGCACCCCAGTATATCTACTTGCACATTCATCTTCTGCACATCTATCACTCCAGTGTTTAATTGCTAAATTGTAATTATTTCACCACTATGGGCTATTCATTGCCTTACCTCCCTTATCTTACTACATTTGTAACAACCTATGGTGTGGAGCCTGTATTGTAACAACCTATTGTGTTATTGACTGTACGTTTGTGGTACTCTGCTTTGCTTTATCTTGGCCAGGTCGCAGTTGTAAGTAGCCTACCTGGTTAAATAAAGGTGAAATATATATAAATATTTTTATTAATTACGCCATAGGTTTCACCACTGCACCATAGGTTACGAATCAAAAGAGAACCATGGCACTCAGAATTTAGGCTTGTGTGTCAAACCTGTTAAAATTCAGACTAATAAAGAAGTGTAATGGGTTAATTTTTCTATGTTTTTAAAATGGTTTATTGCATCAGAGACGCGTTGGGCTTTTACAGCCTTCTTCAGTGCTACAAGACACCATTTTAAAGACTTAAAAACAGCATTTGTACAGAACTACAGATGAGCAGCAGGTGGTTCTAATCATGGTTTACTCCCATCCGCCAATCAGGGACGTGGCCCCTCTGGTCTACTTGTATACAAATGAGTCACAAAGAGATACAGAATTATAGGTTATCGGAGCGAGCCTGAAAGGCCACACACAAATCATTTGCCCCAGGTGTCCATTCATCTAATTACATCGATTCATGAGACAGCCCACCACAAAGAACATTAGGCAAAGACATGTGGGACAAACTTAGAAACGATATGCAAAATCTGATATGGACAGTGTTCTTATACTGTATAACGGTCTACATATGGCTTATAGGAAGGAGGTGAAATCAAATTATTATTTTAAACCGTGTGGAGATACATCATTTATTTGTATATTCACATAGCTTCTCTTTGGAGTAATTTGTTGTCATACTCTACGTGGTGAATTAACTTTTTCAATCCTTTTTTCCTTACCCACTATGAAGTTTCTCAGCACACCAGACAAATGTGTTCATCTGGTAATCACTGAGCTACGTTACACCGTAGGTTACACCATACGAGGGAGAGCTCAGTTTATTGTTTTGGAAAGTTTGTTGTTTTTAAAAGTGTATGGGACAGTTTCTTAGTAGCTAGCTAACTTTTTAGTTTGGATCCAACGACGCAGTTGGCATCAGTTGCTGTGACTGCTAGTCTCTGATGTGGCCGACCAAGGCTGAGGAGTTATTCGGCGTAGCAGCTAGCCTAGCTGTTAGCCAGCTGCCTATCAAGCTAGCAGAGTTTTTTGATTGCTTAAACACAGCCCGGAACCCCAGTTAACAATTGTGTTTGGGACCACGGATTATCCCGCATTTGTGGCTGTCTAGAACCCTGCTGTTTTTTGGTTATCAGTCTTCCCTGTGACCTGCCCTGTCTGGAACTGAAATGATCTCTGAGAAATTGAAGATGGACCACAGGAAGATTGAGGTGGAGCGCGCACACAGGACTGGAAAACCCACGACAGGCCCAGACCGATAGTGGTCAAGTTCCTGATGTTCAAGAACAAGGTAGCTGTCCTGGAAAGCGCCAAGAACTTGAGAGGAACGTATATCTTCCTCAATGAGGACTACCCTGAAGATGAAAGAACTGATCCCAGCCATGAAAGCTGCCAGAGCGCGTGGGGACATTGCTTACATCCGCTACGACAGACTCATTGTCCACCCTCCCTCCCAGAAGCCTGGTAGTGATGAGAGAGCCAAGCCTATGGGTTCGTAGCTTCAACCCCACAGCACACACACAAACACACCAACTGATTAACGGACTGCTGAATGTATATGTCTTTCTCTCGCTTTGTTTGCTGTTTTCAGTATCATGTCTCTGATCAGCCAGAAAGGGCTGAACAGCCCATAATAATGTGTGTAGCCTTAGAAATAAGGCACGAAGTCATTCACTTGCTAACATCAAATAACAATATATTAGCCATTTCTGAGACTCACTTAGATATTTCATTTGATTATACAGCAGTAGCAATACAAATGTAAAATGTATAGAAGAGACAGAAATGCTTTTGGGGAGGAGTTGCCCTATGTATTCAGTGTTGGCACATCTACAGCCTTTTCTTTTGGGGTGTTGCTATCGGCCACCAAGTGGTAACAGTCAGTATCTAAATAATATGTGTGAAATGCTTGATAAAAGTATTTGGTGTAAACAGAGAGGTAAACATTCTTGGGGACCTGAATATTGACTGATTTTCCTCAAGCTGTCCTCTCAAGAGGAAGCTCCTCACTGTAACTAGTGCCTGTAATCTGGTTCTGGTCAAAAATTGACCTTCCAGGGTGTTTACAAACACTACAGGAACAAGATCAAAAGTCATGAAAGAGTTGCAGTCTGTTTTAGAATGGGTGGCCAATAATAAACTGGTCCTGAACATCTCTAAAACTAAGAGCATTGTATTTGGTACAAATCATTCCTGAAGTTCTAGACCTCAGCTGTATCTGGTAATGAATGGTGTGGCTGTTGAACACGTTGAGGAGACTAAATGACTTGTCGTTACCTTAGATTATAAACTGTCATGGTCAAAACATATAGATTCAGTGGTTGTAAAGATGGGGAGAGGTCTGTCTGTAATGAAGAGATGGGGAGAGGTCTGTCTGTAATAAAGAGATGGGGAGAGGTCTGTCTGTAATAAAGAGATGGGGAGAGGTCTGTCTGTAGTAAAGAGATGGGGAGAGGTCTGTCTGTAGTAAAGAGATGGGGAGAGGTCTGTCTGTAATAAAGATGATGTCTGTAGTAAAGAGATGGGGAGAGGTCTGTCTGTAATAAAGAGATGGGGAGAGGTCTGTCTGTAGTAAAGAGAGATGGAGAGGTCTGTCTGTAGTAAAGAGATGGGGAGAGGTCTGTCTGTAATAAAGAGATGGGGAGAGGTCTGTCTGTAGTAAAGAGATGGGGAGAGGTCTGTCTGTAGTAAAGAGATGGGGAGAGGTCTGTCTGTAATAAAGAGATGGGGAGAGGTCTGTCTGTAGTAAAGAGATGGGGAGAGGTCTGTCTAATAAAGAGATGGGGAGAGGTCTGTCTGTAGTAAAGAGATGGGGAGATGTCTGTCTGTAATAAAGAGATGGGGAGAGGTCTGTCTGGAATAAAGAGATGGGGAGAGGTCTGTCTGTAATAAAGAGATGGGGAGAGGTCTGTCTGTAATAAAGAGATGAGGAGAGGTCTGTCTGTAATAAAGAGATGGGGAGAGGTCTGTCCATAGTAAAGAGATGGGGAGAGGTCTGTCTGTAGTAAAGAGATGGGGAGAGGTCTGTCTGTAGTAAAGAGAGGGGAGAGGTGGGGAGAGGTCTGTCTGTAATAAAGAGATGGGGAGAGGTCTGTCTGTAATAAAGAGATGGGGAGAGATCTGTCTGTAATAAAGAGATGGGGAGAGGTCTGTCTGTAATAAAGAGATGGGGAGAGGTCTGTCTGTAATAAAGAGATGGGGAGAGGTCTGTCTGTAGTAAAGAGATGGGGAGAGGTCTGTCTGTAGTAAAGAGATGGGGAGAGGTCTGTCTGTAGTAAAGAGATGGGGAGAGGTCTGTCTGTAATAAAGAGATGGGGAGAGGTCTGTCTGTAGTAAAGAGATGGGGAGAGGTCTGTCTGTAATAAAGAGATGGGGAGAGGTCTGTCTGTAATAAAGAGATGGGGAGAGGTCTGTCTGTAATAAAGAGATGGGGAGAGGTCTGTCTGTAGTAAAGAGATGGGGAGAGGTCTGTCTGTAATAAAGAGATGGGGAGAGGTCTGTCTGTAGTAAAGAGATGGGGAGAGGTCTGTCTGTAGTAAAGAGATGGGGAGAGGTCTGTCTGTAGTAAAGAGATGGGGAGAGGTCTGTCTGTAGTAAAGAGATGGGGAGAGGTCTGTCTGTAAAGTGGGGAAAGAGATGGGGAGAGGTCTGTCTGTAGTAAAGAGATGGGGAGAGGTCTGTCTGTAAAGAGATAAAGAGATGGGGAGAGGTCTGTCTGTAATAAAGAGATGGGGAGAGGTCTGTCTGTAGTAAAGAGATGGGGAGAGGTCTGTCAGTAATAAAGAGATGGGTAGAGGTCTAGCAGTAATAAAGAGATGGGGAGAGGTCTGTCTGTAATAAAGAGATGAGGAGAGGTCTAGCAGTAATAAAGAGATGGGGAGAGGTATGTCTGTAATAAAGAGATGAGGAGAGGTCTGTCTGTAGTAAAGAGATGGGGAGAGGTCTGTCTGTAGTAAAGAGATGGGGAGAGGTCTGTCTGTAATAAAGAGATGGGGAGAGGTCTGTCTGTAATAAAGAGATGGGGAGAGGTCTGTCTGTAGTAAAGAGATGGGGAGAGGTCTGTCTGTAGTAAAGAGATGGGGAGAGGTCTGTCTGTAGTAAAGAGATGGGGAGAGGTCTGTCTGTAATAAAGAGATGGGGAGAGGTCTGTCTGTAATAAAGAGATGGGGAGAGGTCTGTCTGTAATAAAGAGATGGGGAGAGGTCTGTCTGTAATAAAGAGATGGGGAGAGGTCTGTCTGTAATAAAGAGATGGGGAGAGGTCTGTCTGTAATATAGAGATGGGGAGAGGTCTGTCTGTAATAAAGAGATGGGGAGAGGTCTGTCTGTAGTAAAGAGATGGGGAGAGGTCTGTCTGTAATAAAGAGATGGGGAGTGGTCTGTCTGTAATAAAGAGATGGGGAGAGGTCTGTCTGTAATAAAGAGATGGGGAGAGGTCTGGCTGTAATAAAGAGATGGGAGAGGTCTGTCTGTAATGGGGAAAGAGATGGGGAGAGGTCTGTCTGTAATGGGGAGAGGTCTGTCTGTAGAGATGGGGAGAGGTCTGTCTGTAATAAAGAGATGGGGAGAGAGGTCTGTCTGTAGTAAAGAGATGGGGAGAGGTCTGTCTGTAATAAAGAGATGGGGAGAGGTCTGTCTGTAATAAAGAGATAAAGAGATGGGGAGAGGTCTGTCTGTAATAAAGAGATGGGGAGAGGTCTGTCTGTAATAAAGAGATGGGGAGAGGTCTGTCTGTAGGAGATGGGGAGAGGTCTGTCTGTAAAGAGATAAGGTCTGTCTGTAGAGATGGGGAGAGGTCTGTCTGTAGTAAAGAGATGGGGAGAGGTCTGTCTGTAGTAAAGAGATGGGGAGAGGTCTGTCTGTAATAAAGAGATGGGGAGAGGTCTGTCTGTAATAAAGAGATGGGGAGAGGTCTGTCTGTAATAAAGAGATGGGGAGAGGTCTGTCTGTAATAAAGAGATGGGGAGAGGTCTGTCTGTAATAAAGAGATGGGGAGAGGTCTGTCTGTAATGGGGAAAGAGATGGGGAGAGGTCTGTCTGTAGTAAAGAGATGGGGAGAGGTCTGTCTGTAATAAAGAGATGGGGAGAGGTCTGTCTGTAGTAAGAGATGGGGAGAGGTCTGTCTGTAATAAAGAGATGGGGAGAGGTCTGTCTGTAGTAAAGAGATGGGGAGAGGTCTGTCTGTAGTAAAGAGATGGGATCTGGGGAGATGGGGAGGTCTGTCTGTAGTAAAGAGATGGGGAGAGGTCTGTCTGTAATAAAGAGATGGGGAGAGGTCTGTCTGTAGTAAAGAGATGGGGAGATCTGTCTGTAATAAAGAGATGGGGAGAGGTCTGTCTGTAATAAAGAGATGGGGAGAGGTCTGTCTGTAATAAAGAGATGGGGAGAGGTCTGTCTGTAGTAAAGAGATGGGGAGAGGTCTGTCTGTAGTAAAGAGATGGGGAGAGGTCTGTCTGTAATAAAGAGATGGGGAGAGGTCTGTCTGTAATAAAGAGATGGGGAGAGGTCTGTCTGTAATAAAAAGAGATGGGGAGAGGTCTGTCTGTAGTAAAGAGATGGGGAGAGGTCTGTCTGTAGTAAAGAGATGGGGAGAGGTCTGTCTGTAATAAAGAGATGGGGAGAGGTCTGTCTGTAATAAAGAGATGGGGAGAGGTCTGTCTGTAATAAAGAGATGGGGAGAGGTCTGTCTGTAATAAAGAGATGGGGAGAGGTCTGTCTGTAGTAAAGAGATGGGGAGAGGTCTGTCTGTAGTAAAGAGATAGAGGTCTGTCTGTAATAAAGAGATGGGGAGAGGTCTGTCTGTAGTAAAAAGAGATGGGGAGAGGTCTGTCTGTAATAAAGAGATGGGGAGAGGTCTGTCTGTAATAAAGAGATGGGGAGAGGTCTGTCTGTAATAAAGAGATGGGGAGAGGTCTGTCTGTAATAAAGAGATGGGGAGAGGTCTGTCTGTAGTAAAGAGATGGGGAGAGGTCTGTCTGTAGAGATGGGGAGAAGAGATGGGGAGAGGTCTGTCTGTAATAAAGAGAGTGGGGGAGGTCTGTCTGTAATAAAGAGATGGGGAGAGGTCTGTCTGTAATAGAGGTCTGTCTGTAGAGATGGGGAGAGGTCTGTCTGTAGTATGGGGAAAGAGATGGGGAGAGGTCTGTCTGTAATAAAGAGATGGGGAGAGGTCTGTCTGTAGTAAAGAGATGGGGAGAGGTCTGTCTGTAATAAAGAGATGGGGAGAGGTCTGTCTGTAGTAAAGAGATGGGGAGAGGTCTGTCTGTAATAAAGAGATGGGGAGAGGTCTGTCTGTAGTAAAGAGATGGGGAGAGGTCTGTCTGTAATAAAGAGATGGGGAGAGGTCTGTCTGTAATAAAGAGATGGGGAGAGGTCTGTCTGTAGTAAAGAGATGGGGAGAGAGATGGGGAGAGGTCTGTCTGTAATAAAGAGATGGGGAGAGGTCTGTCTGTAATAAAGAGATGGGGAGAGGTCTGTCTGTAGTAAAGAGATGGGGAGAGGTCTGTCTGTAATAAAGAGATGGGGAGAGGTCTGTCTGTAATAAAGAGATGGGGAGAGGTCTGTCTGTAGTAAAGAGATGGGGAGAGGTCTGTCTGTAGTAAAGAGATGGGGAGAGGTCTGTCTGTAATAAAAAGAGATGGGGAGAGGTCTGTCTGTAGTAAAGAGATGGGGAGAGGTCTGTCTGTAATAAAGAGATGATGGGGATGAGGGTCTGTCTGTAATATAGAGATGGGGAGAGGTCTGTCTGTAATAAAGAGATGGGGAGAGGTCTGTCTGTAGTAAAGAGATGTGGAGAGGTCTGTCTGTAGTAAAGAGATGGGGAGAGGTCTGTCTGTAGTAAAGAGATGGGGAGAGGTCTGTCTGTTATAAAGAGATGGGGAGAGGTCTGTCTGTAATAAAGAGATGGGGAGAGGTCTGTCCATAAAGAGAAAGAGATGGGGAGAGGTCTGTCTGTAATAAAGAGATGGGGAGAGGTCTGTCTGTAATAAGAGATGGGGAGAGGTCTGTCTGTAGTGGGGATAGAGATGGGGAGAGGTCTGTCTGTAATAAAGAGATGGGGAGAGGTCTGTCTGTAATAAAGAGATGGGGAGAGGTCTGTCTGTAGAGGTAAAGAGATGGGGAGAGGTCTGTCTGTAATAAAGAGATGGGGAGAGGTCTGTCTGTAATAAAGAGATGGGGAGAGGTCTGTCTGTAGTAAAGAGATGGGGAGAGGTCTGTCTGTAATAAAGAGAGTGGGGGAGGTCTGTCTGTAATAAAGAGATGGGGAGAGGTCTGTCTGTAGTAAAGAGATGGGGAGAGGTCTGTCTGTAATAAAGAGATGGGGATAGGTCTGTCTGTTATAAAGAGATGGGGAGAGGTCTGTCTGTAATAAAGAGATGGGGAGTGGTCTGTCTGTAGTAAAGAGATGGGGAGAGGTCTGTCTGTAGTAAAGAGATGGGGAGAGGTCTGTGGGGAGAGGTCTGTAATAAAGAGATGGGGAGAGGTCTGTCTGTAGTAAAGAGATGGGGAGAGGTCTGTCTGTAATAAAGAGATGGGGAGAGGTCTGTCTGTAATAAAGAGATGGGGAGAGGTCTGTCTGTAATAAAGAGATGGGGAGAGGTCTGTCTGTAGTAAAGAGATGGGGAGAGGTCTGTCTGTAATAAAGAGATGGGGAGAGGTCTGTCTGTAATAAAGAGATGGGGAGTGGTCTGTCTGTAGTAAAGAGATGGGGAGATGTCTGTCTGTAGTAAAGAGATGGGGAGAGGTCTGTCTGTAATAAAGAGATGGGGAGAGATCTGTCTGTAGTAAAGAGATGGGGAGAGGTCTGTCTGTAATAAAGAGATGGGGAGAGGTCTGTCTGTAATATAGAGATGGGGAGAGGTCTGTCTGTAATATAGAGATGGGGAGAGGTCTGTCTGTAGTAAAGAGATGGGGAGAGGTCTGTTTGTAGTAAAGAGATGGGGAGTGGTCTGTTTGTAGTAAAGAGATGCTGCAGGCTCTCTTTTTTTGACAGCACACCCCACAAAGCAAGTCATGCAGGCTCTAGTTGTATCCTACCTTGATTATTGTCCTGTCATGTGGTCCAGTGCTGCAAGGAAAGACCTAGTTAAACTGCAGCTGGTCAGAACAGAGCAGCACGTCTTGCTCTTCATTGTAATCAGAGGGCTGATATAAATACTATGCTGCCAGTCTCTCTTGGCTCAGAGTTGAGGAGAGACTGACTGCACCACTTCTTCTCTTTGTCAGAAACATTGTGCTAAATCCCCCAAATGTTTGCATAGTCAACTTACACACAGCTCTGACACACACACACTTACCCCACCAGACATGCCACCAGGGGTCTTTTCACAGTCCCCAAATCCAGAACAAATTCAAGGAAATGTACAGTATTATACAGAGCCGTTATTGCACAGAACTCCGTTCCATCTCATGTTGCTGAAATGAACAGCAACACCTCACGGCACAACGCCTCTCCTCCATTTAAAATCTAATCAAATTCTATTGGTCACATACACATGGTTAGCAGATGTTATTGCGAGTGTAGTGAAATGTTTGTAGTGTAGCGAAATGCTTGATAGTTGCTGTGGATGTATTGATATGTAGGCTACGTGTGCCTTTTTTCATTTATAGTTCTGTCCTTGAGCTGTTCTTGTAATGTTCTGTATTATGTCATGTTTTGTGTGGACCCTAGGAAGATTAGCTACTCCTATTCATGGACCCCATGAAGATTAGCTACTCCTATTCATGGACCCCAGGAAGAGAGCTACTCCTATTCATGGACCCTAGGAAGAGAGCTACTCCTGTTCATGGACCCTAGGAAGATTAGCTACTCCTATTCATGGACCCCAGGAAGAGTAGCTACTCCTATTCATGGACCCCAGGAAGAGAGCTACTCCTATTCATGGACCCCAGGAAGAGAGCTACTCCTATTCATGGACCCCAGGAAGAGTAGCTACTCCTATTCATGGACCCCAGGAAGAGTAGCTACTCCTATTCATGGACCCCAGGAAGAGTAGCTACTCCTACTCCTGGCTCCTACTCCTGGACCCCAGGAAGAGTAGCTACGGAAATATGGATCTTGCACATGCACAGAAATCTTTACTTTGATCCACGGCAAATCAGGTTTCCAGAAAATCGGTGTAGTGGACCTCAACATAAATACAACAAACGTAAACAGTTGGCACCAGCAGTGATCATCAGGGACCTCACAAGTTCTGGTCCTTTGTGCAGATGAGACCTGTTGGTTCCCAGCATCAAAGTCTGAGAACAGAACAGTGAGCGTTTGTTACCCTAGCTGTTCACATCATGTCTCCATTTTCTATAATCTGACTCCTCCCTCCTCCTCCTCCTCCTCCTCCTCCTCCTCCTCCTCCTCCCTCTCCTTCCTATAGTTACCTAGTTCTGTGTAGTTAATTCTGCTGAAGGGATGAAAACTGCTTCCATGTGGCATTCTGGGTCCTCTTTTTCTCTCCCCCTCTTCTCTCCCCCTTCCCTCTCCTTGTTTCCCTCTTTCTCTCTCCACAGCTGCCTTGAACCTTACTACTCAGAGCTCTGGGGGAGAGGAGGGAGGAATGCAGGCTCAGAACCTCTGGCAGATCAATAACAGACACACAGGGGGACGGCCAGGCTCTCTCAGTGGGAAGATTCTCTCTCCCCTCTCGCAATCTCTCCGTTTTTTTATTTAACCTTTATTTATACAGGATGTGGCATTGTGGTGAGAAGACCTTTTAACAAGGGATCCTTCTCGCTCTCTATTCTCTATCAGTCTTCCCTCTCTCCCCCCACCCCCTTTCTCTCTTCCTCTCTCCCCCACCCCCTTTCTCTCTTCCTCTCCCCCACCCCACTTTCTCTCTCCCTCCCCCCCACCCCCTTTCTTTCTCCCCCCCCACCCCCTTTCTCTCCTCTATAGATCTCTTTAACACATTGTAGGGCCCAGGCCCTGGTCTTCTGGTGTCGGCACTGAGAGCTCTGAGGCTCTGAGAGCGTCTAATAAGGATCATCTGTGGGTGAGGCTTTGTTGTACCCACAGTGCATCTGGTCAGCAGCTCCCATCCATCTAACTCTAACCCAACATGTGCTGCTGTCATAAGACAAACAGCATATCGAATGAGAAGAGCTAGCCTGGGTAGTAAGCATCAGTCTGTTTGTGCCAACATTTCACCCATTGACACTTCTTGTCATGCCAAATTGTTTGGTACAAGGAGTGGAATGTTAGCAGAAAATAGGTCTGGGTGTCAGGCTAGAGAACATCTGAGGACCACATATACAACATTTCTCTTTTCTTTAATTCTTCACACTGATTCACAAAAAATATATTAGCATACTGTGTTTTATAGTCTCTGACTGCATGAAGTGATTAAAATGAAATTAATATGTGATCCAATCTGCGTATGTGTGTCAGAACTTTAACCAATTTCTTTGTATTCACCACAGTAGGTTGGTGCCACCTTAATTAGGGGAGGATTGGGCTCGTGGTAATGACTGGAGCGGAATCTGGGGAATGGTATCAAACACATGAAACACATTGGTTTCCATGGTTTCCAGGTGTATGATGCCATTCCATCTGCTCCGTTCCGGACATTATTATGAGCCCTAATCCTCCCTCAGCGGCCTCCACTGGTATTCACCATTTGGATTTTCAGATATACACAATGAACATGTTGCCAAGTAAAGAATCATTGATCCTGGCACATCTATCTACTGTAAAAGCTTATTGCTGATCTTTGATCGTCACACCAGGTCCACAGCCCCCACAGAGATCCTACACTTTTTCTACATTGACTCAAATCGAACTAGAAAAAGCATATTCTCTGAAGATAATAAAGTAGGTCTATTTAATTATGCTGTGTAACGCTGATCTGTGCATCATCATCCCTGGCACTGAGCAGGAGGTCCTGGTTACCCTGGACAACAACTGAGGAAGTCTGAAACATGCGACTCTGACTCTGATTAACATGCCTGTCACTTCCTGTTTCTGTTTTATACAGGGACTAAAACCTGACGCATCACAAGACTAATTAGAAATTCACACTAAAATAGAAACTTGTGGTTAAGAATATCTGCCTTGACTTTTAATATGAATTAAATAATAGTCAATAATAATGGTTAAAGTCATTTACACTTCCTATACATATTGGATTCAGCGATGTTGTATGTGCCTAATTTGTTTATTAATACCTTTTCAGGTTCATAACTGTGCAATCTCCTCAAACAATACCATGGTATTATTTCACTGTAATAGCTACTGTAAATTGGACAGTGCAGTTAGATTAATAAGAATTTAAGCTTCCTGCCAATATCAGATATGTCTATGTCCTGGGAAATGTTCTTGTTACTTACAACCTCATGCTAATCACATTAGCCTACGTTAGCTCCACCGTCCTGTGGAAGGCACACCGATCCCGAATGAGTTTTAATTAATCTAACTGCACTGTCCAATTTACAGCTGGCTGAGTTGTTATTGGGTCTGCTGTAGATTGAAATACAACTGTTCCCAGGTCTGTATGTATGGATTGGCTGGCTATGGGGGGTATTGAAGACACCACCAGACACCACTCCTACAGTGTGATGGGCTTTACACGTGGAAAAAAAGTCTAATAGAAAATAAAGCCAGCCCTGGGTGTGAGCAGGAAGGGCTGAGAAATAGGGTTGAGATGGGGGTATAGATCTGAGGCTGGGGTATAGGGCTGGGGTTAAGGTATAGGGCTGAGGCTGGGGTATAGGGCTGGGGTTAAGGTATAGGGCTGAGGCTGGGGTATAGGGCTGGGGTTAAGGTATAGGGCTGAGGCTGGGGTATAGGGCTGAGGTTAAGGTATAGGGCTGAGGCTGGGGTATAGGGCTGGGGTTAAGGTATAGGGCTGAGGCTGGGGTATAGGGCTGGGGTTAAGGTATAGGGCTGAGGCTGGGGTATAGGGCTGGGGTTAAGGTATAGGGCTGAGGCTGGGGTATGGGGCTGGGGTTAAGGTATAGGGCTGAGGCTGGGGTATGGGGCTGGGGTTAAGGTATAGGGCTGGGGTTAAGGTATAGGGCTGAGGCTGGGGTATAGGGCTGGGGTTAAGGTATAGGGCTGAGGCTGGGGTATAGGGCTGGGGTTAAGGTATAGGGCTGAGGCTGGGGTATAGGGCTGGGGTTAAGGTATAGGGCTGAGGCTGGGGTATAGGGCTGGGGTTAAGGTATAGGGCTGAGGCTGGGGTACAGGGCTGGGGTTAAGGTATAGGGCTGAGGCTGGGGTATAAGGCTGGGGAATAGGGCTGGGGTATAGGGCTGGGGTTAAGGTATAGGGCTGAGGCTGGGGTATAGGGCTGGGGTTAAGGTATAGGGCTGAGGCTGGGGTATAGGGCTGGGGTTAAGGTATAGGGCTGAGGCTGGGGTATAGGGCTGGGGAATAGGGCTGGGGTATAGGGCTGGGGTTAAGGTATAGGGCTGAGGCTGGGGTATAGGGCTGGGGTTAAGGTATAGGGCTGAGGCTGGGGTATAGGGCTGGGGTTAAGGTATAGGGCTGAGGCTGGGGTATAGGGCTGGGGTTAAGGTATAGGGCTGAGGCTGGGGTATAGGGCTGGGGTTAAGGCATAGGGCTGAGGCTGGGGTATAGGGCTGGGGTTAAGGTATAGGGCTGAGGCTGGGGTATAGGGCTGGGGTTAAGGTATAGGGCTGAGGCTGGGGTATAGATCTGAGGCTGGGGTATAGGGCTGGGGTTAAGGTATAGGGCTGGGGTTAAGGTATAGGGCTGGGGTATAGGGCTGGGGTTAAGGTATAGGGCTGGGGGTTAAGGTATAGGGCTGAGGCTGGGGTATAGGGCTGGGGTTAAGGTATAGGGCTGGGGGTATAGGGCTGGGGTTAAGGTATAGGGCTGGGGTTAAGGTATAGGGCTGAGGCTGGAGTATAGGGCTGGGGTTAAGGTATAGGGCTGGGGTTAAGGTATAGGGCTGGGGTTAAGGTATAGGGCTGGGGTTAAGGTATAGGGCTGAGGCTGGGGTATAGGGCTGGGGTTAAGGTATAGGGCTGAGGCTGGGGTATAGGGCTGGGGTTAAGGTATAGGGCTGGGGTTAAGGTATAGGGCTGAGGCTGGGGTATAGGGCTGGGGTTAAGGTATAGGGCTGGGGTTAAGGTATAGGGCTGAGGCTGGGGTATAGGGCTGGGGTTAAGGTATAGGGCTGGGGTTAAGGTATAGGGCTGGGGTTAAGGTATAGGGCTGGGGTTAAGGTATAGGGCTGAGGCTGGGGTATAGGGCTGGGGTTAAGGTATAGGGCTGAGGCTGGGGTATAGGGCTGGGGTTAAGGTATAGGGCTGGGGTTAAGGTATAGGGCTGAGGCTGGGGTATAGGGCTGGGGTTAAGGTATAGGGCTGTGGTTAAGGTATAGGGTGGGGTTAAGGTATAGGGCTGGGGTTAAGGTATAGGGCTGAGGCTGGGGTATAGGGCTGGGGTTAAGGTATAGGGCTGAGGCTGGGGTATAGGGCTGGGGTTAAGGCATAGGGCTGAGGCTGGGGTATAGGGCTGGGGTTAAGGTATAGGGCTGAGGCTGGGGTATAGGGCTGGGGTTAAGGTATAGGGCTGAGGCTGGGGTATGGGGCTGGGGTTAAGGTATAGGGCTGAGGCTGGGGTATGGGGCTGGGGTTAAGGTATAGGGCTGGGGTTAAGGTATAGGGCTGAGGCTGGGGTATAGGGCTGGGGTTAAGGTATAGGGCTGAGGCTGGGGGTATAGGGCTGGGGTTAAGGTATAGGGCTGAGGCTGGGGTATAGGGCTGGGGTTAAGGTATAGGGCTGAGGCTGGGGTATAGGGCTGGGGTTAAGGTATAGGGCTGAGGCTGGGGTACAGGGCTGGGGTTAAGGTATAGGGCTGAGGCTGGGGTATAAGGCTGGGGAATAGGGCTGGGGTATAGGGCTGGGGTTAAGGTATAGGGCTGAGGCTGGGGTATAGGGCTGGGGTTAAGGTATAGGGCTGAGGCTGGGGTATAGGGCTGGGGTTAAGGTATAGGGCTGAGGCTGGGGTATAGGGCTGGGGAATAGGGCTGGGGTATAGGGCTGGGGTTAAGGTATAGGGCTGAGGCTGGGGTATAGGGCTGGGGTTAAGGTATAGGGCTGAGGCTGGGGTATAGGGCTGGGGTTAAGGTATAGGGCTGAGGCTGGGGCATAGGGCTGGGGTTAAGGTATAGGGCTGGAGGCTGGGGTATAGGGCTGGGGTTAAGGTATAGGGCTGAGGCTGGGGTATAGGGCTGGGGTTAAGGTATAGGGCTGAGGCTGGGGTATAGGGCTGGGGTTAAGGTATAGGGCTGAGGCTGGGGTATAGATCTGAGGCTGGGGTATAGGGCTGGGGTTAAGGTATAGGGCTGGGGTTAAGGTATAGGGCTGGGGTATAGGGCTGGGGTTAAGGTATAGGGCTGGGGTTAAGGTATAGGGCTGAGGCTGGGGTATAGGGCTGGGGTTAAGGTATAGGGCTGGGGTATAGGGCTGGGGTTAAGGTATAGGGCTGGGGTTAAGGTATAGGGCTGAGGCTGGGGTATAGGGCTGGGGTTAAGGTATAGGGCTGGGGTTAAGGTATAGGGCTGGGGTTAAGGTATAGGGCTGGGGTTAAGGTATAGGGCTGAGGCTGGGGTATAGGGCTGGGGTTAAGGTATAGGGCTGAGGCTGGGGTATAGGGCTGGGGTTAAGGTATAGGGCTGGGGTTAAGGTATAGGGCTGAGGCTGGGGTATAGGGCTGGGGTTAAGGTATAGGGCTGGGGTTAAGGTATAGGGCTGAGGCTGGGGTATAGGGCTGGGGTTAAGGTATAGGGCTGGGGTTAAGGTATAGGGCTGGGGTTAAGGTATAGGGCTGGGGTTAAGGTATAGGGCTGAGGCTGGGGTATAGGGCTGGGGTTAAGGTATAGGGCTGAGGCTGGGGTATAGGGCTGGGGTTAAGGTATAGGGCTGGGGTTAAGGTATAGGGCTGAGGCTGGGGTATAGGGCTGGGGTTAAGGTATAGGGCTGTGGTTAAGGTATAGGGCTGGGGTTAAGGTATAGGGCTGGGGTTAAGGTATAGGGCTGAGGCTGGGGTATAGGGCTGGGGTTAAGGTATAGGGCTGAGGCTGGGGTATAGGGCTGGGGTTAAGGTATAGGGCTGAGGCTGGGGTATAGGGCTGGGGTTAAGGTATAGGGCTGAGGCTGGGGTATAGGGCTGGGGTTAAGGTATAGGGCTGAGGCTGGGGTATAGGGCTGGGGTTAAGGTATAGGGCTGAGGCTGAGGTATAGGGCTGGGGTATAGGGCTGGGGTATAGGGCTGGGGTATAGGGCTGGGGTATAGGGCTGGGGTATAGGGCTGGGGTTAAGGTATAGGGCTGAGGCTGGGGTATAGGGCTGGGGTTAAGGTATAGGGCTGAGGCTGGGGTATAGGGCTGGGGTTAAGGTATAGGGCTGAGGCTGGGGTATAGGGCTGGGGTTAAGGTATAGGGCTGAGGCTGGGGTATAGGGCTGGCTCTGAGGCTTGGGTACAGTGCTGGGGCTGGGGTTTAGGGCTGGGGTACAGGGCTGGGGCTGGGGTTTAGGGCTGGGGTTAAGGTATAGGGCTGAGGCTGGGGTATAGGGCTGGGGTTAAGGTATAGGGCTGAGGCTGGGGTATAGGGCTGGGGTTAAGGTATAGGGCTGAGGCTGGGGTATAGGGCTGGGGTATAGGGCTGGGGTATAGGGCTGGCTCTGAGGCTTGGGTACAGTGCTGGGGATAGGGTTTAGGGCTGGGGTACAGGGCTGGGGCTGGGGTATAGGGCTGGGGTTAAGGTATAGGGCTGAGGCTGGGGTATAGGGCTGGGGTTAAGGTATAGGGCTGAGGCTGGGGTATAGGGCTGGCTCTGAGGCTTGGGTACAGTGCTGGGGATAGGGTTTAGGGCTGGGGTACAGGGCTAAGGTACAGGGCTGGGGAATAGGGCTGGGGAATAGGGCTAAGGTACAGGGCTAAGGTACAGTGCTGGGGATAGGGTTTAGGGCTGGGGTACAGGGCTGGGGCTGGGGTTTAGGGCTAGGGATAGAGTTTTGGGCTGGGGTATAGGGCTGGGGTTAAGGTATAGGGCTGAGGCTGGGGTATAGGGCTGGGGTTAAGGTATAGGGCTGAGGCTGGGGTATAGGGCTGGGGTTAAGGTATAGGGCTGAGGCTGGGGTATAGGGCTGGGGTTAAGGTATAGGGCTGAGGCTGGGGTATAGGGCTGGGGTTAAGGTATAGGGCTGAGGCTGAGGTATAGGGCTGGGGTATAGGGCTGGGGTATAGGGCTGGGGTATAGGGCTGGGGTATAGGGCTGGGGTATAGGGCTGGGGTTAAGGTATAGGGCTGAGGCTGGGGTATAGGGCTGGGGTTAAGGTATAGGGCTGAGGCTGGGGTATAGGGCTGGGGTTAAGGTATAGGGCTGGGGTTAAGGTATAGGGCTGAGGCTGGGGTATAGGGCTGGGGTTAAGGTATAGGGCTGAGGCTGGGGTATAGGGCTGGCTCTGAGGCTTGGGTACAGTGCTGGGGATAGGGTTTAGGGCTGGGGTACAGGGCTAAGGTACAGGGCTGGGGAATAGGGCTGGGGAATAGGGCTAAGGTACAGGGCTAAGGTACAGTGCTGGGGATAGGGTTTAGGGCTGGGGTACAGGGCTGGGGCTGGGGTTTAGGGCTAGGGATAGAGTTTTGGGCTGGGGTATAGGGCTGGGGTTAAGGTATAGGGCTGAGGCTGAGGCTGGGGTATAGGGCTGGGGTTAAGGTATAGGGCTGAGGCTGGGGTATAGGCCTGGGGTTAAGGTATAGGGCTGAGGCTGGGGTATAGGGCTGGGGTTAAGGTATAGGGCTGAGGCTGAGGTATAGGGCTGGGGTATAGGGCTGGGGTATAGGGCTGGGGTATAGGGCTGGGGTATAGGGCTGGGGTATAGGGCTGGGGTTAAGGTATAGGGCTGAGGCTGGGGTATAGGGCTGGGGTTAAGGTATAGGGCTGAGGCTGGGGTATAGGGCTGGCTCTGAGGCTTGGGTACAGTGCTGGGGATAGGGTTTAGGGCTGGGGTACAGGGCTAAGGTACAGGGCTGGGGAATAGGGCTGGGGAATAGGGCTAAGGTACAGGGCTAAGGTACAGTGCTGGGGATAGGGTTTAGGGCTGGGGTACAGGGCTGGGGCTGGGGTTTAGGGCTAGGGATAGAGTTTTGGGCTGGGGTATAGGGCTGGGGTTAAGGTATAGGGCTGAGGCTGGGGTATAGGGCTGAGGCTGGGGTATAGGGCTGGGGTTAAGGTATAGGGCTGAGGCTGGGGTATAGGGCTGGGGTTAAGGTATAGGGCTGAGGCTGGGGTATAGGGCTGGGGTTAAGGTATAGGGCTGAGGCTGGGGTATAGGGCTGGGGTTAAGGTATAGGGCTGAGGCTGGGGTATAGGGCTGGCTCTGAGGCTTGGGTACAGTGCTGGGGATAGGGTTTAGGGCTGGGGTACAGGGCTAAGGTACAGGGCTGGGGAATAGGGCTGGGGAATAGGGCTAAGGTACAGGGCTAAGGTACAGTGCTGGGGATAGGGTTTAGGGCTGGGGTACAGGGCTGGGGCTGGGGTTTAGGGCTAGGGATAGAGTTTTGGGCTGGGGTATAGGGCTGGGGTTAAGGTATAGGGCTGAGGCTGGGGTATAGGGCTGGCTCTGAGGAGGCTTGGGTACAGTGCCGGGGATAGGGTTTAGGGCTGGGGTACAGGGCTGGGGCTGGGGTTTAGGGCTAGGGATAGAGTTTTGGGCTGGGGTATAGGGCTGGGGTACAGGGCTGGGGAATAGGGCTGGGGAATAGGGCTGGGGTATAGGGCTAAGGTACAGGGCTGGGGAATAGGGCTAAGGTACAGGGCTGGGGAATAGGGCTGGGGAATAGGGCTGGGGTATAGGGCTAAGGTACAGGGCTGGGGAATAGGGCTAAGGTACAGGGCTGGGGAATAGGGCTGGGGAATAGGGCTGGGGTATAGGGCTAAGGTACAGGGCTGGGGAATAGGGCTAAGGTAAAGGGCTGGGGAATAGGGCTAAGGTACAGGGCTGGGGAATAGGGCTGGGGAATAGGGCTGGGGTATAGGGCTAAGGTACAGGGCTGGGGAATAGGGCTAAGGTATAGGGCTGGGGAATAGGGCTGGGGTATAGGGCTGGGGTATAGGGCTGGGGAATAGGGCTGGGGTATAGGGCTGGGGTATAGGGCTGGGGAATAGGGCTGGGGTATAGGGCTGGGGAATAGGGCTGGGGTATAGGGCTGGGGAATAGGGCTGGGGAATAGGGCTGGGGTATAGGGCTGGGGAATAGGGCTGGGGAATAGGGCTGGGGTATAGGGCTGGGGTATAGGGCTAAGGTACAGGGCTGGGGAATAGGGCTGGGGAATAGGGCTGGGGAATAGGGCTGGGGAATAGGGCTGGGGTATAGGGCTGGGGTATAGGGCTGGGGAATAGGGCTGGGGAATAGGGCTGGGGTATAGGGCTGGGGTATAGGGCTAAGGTACAGGGCTAGGGAATAGGGCTGGGGTATAGGGCTAAGGTACAGGGCTAGGGAATAGGGCTGGGGTATAGGGCTGGGGTATAGGGCTAAGGTACAGGGCTGGGGAATAGGGCTGGGGTATAGGGCTAAGGTACAGGGCTGGGGAATAGGGCTGGGGAATAGGGTTGGGGTATAGGGCTGGGGTATAGGGCTGGGGTATAGGGCTAAGGTACAGGGCTGGGGAATAGGGCTGGGGAATAGGGTTGGGGTATAGGGATGGGGTATAGGGCTGGGGTATAGGGTTGGGGTATAGGGCTGGGGTATAGGGCTGGGGAATAGGGCTGGGGTATAGGGCTGGGGAATAGGGCTGGGGAATAGGGCTGGGGTATAGGGCTGGGGTATAGGGCTGGGGTATAGGGCTGGGGTATAGGGCTGGGGAATAGGGCTGGGGAATAGGGCTGGGGTATAGGGCTGGGGAATAGGGCTGGGGAATAGGGCTGGGGTATAGGGCTGGGGAATAGGGCTGGGGTATAGGGCTGGGGAATAGGGCTGGGGTATAGGGCTGGGGAATAGGGCTGGGGTATAGGGCTGGGGTATAGGGCTGGGGAATAGGGCTGGGGAATAGGGCTGAGGTATAGGGCTGGGGAATAGGGCTGGGGTATAGGGCTGGGGTATAGGGCTGGGGAATAGGGCTGGGGAATAGGGCTGGGGTATAGGGCTGGGGAATAGGGCTGGGGTATAGGGCTGGGGAATAGGGCTGGGGTATAGGGCTGGGGAATAGGGCTGGGGAATAGGGCTAAGGTACAGGGCTGGGGAATAGGGCTGGGGAATAGGGCTGGGGTATAGGGCTAAGGTACAGGGCTGGGGAATAGGGCTGGGGAATAGGGCTGGGGTATAGGGCTAAGGTACAGGGCTGGGGAATAGGGCTGGGGTATAGGGCTAAGGTACAGGGCTAGGGAATGGGGCTGGGGTATAGGGCTGGGGTATAGGGCTGGGGTATAGGGCTAAGGTACAGGGCTGGGGAATAGGGCTGGGGTATAGGGCTAAGGTACAGGGCTGGGGAATAGGGCTGGGGAATAGGGCTGGGGTATAGGGCTAAGGTACAGGGCTGGGGAATAGGGCTGGGGTATAGGGCTAAGGTACAGGGCTAGGGAATAGGGCTGGGGTATAGGGCTGGGGTATAGGGCTGGGGTATAGGGCTAAGGTACAGGGCTGGGGAATAGGGCTGGGGTATAGGGCTAAGGTACAGGGCTGGGGAATAGGGCTGGGGAATAGGGCTGGGGTATAGGGCTGGGGAATAGGGCTGGGGTATAGGGCTGGGGTATAGGGCTGGGGTATAGGGCTGGGGTATAGTGCTGGGGAATAGCGCTGGGGAATAGGGCTGGGGAATAGGGTTGGGGTATAGGGCTGGGGTATAGGGCTGGGGAATAGGGCTGGGGAATAGGGCTGGGGTATAGGGCTGGGGAATAGGGCTGGGGTATAGGGCTGGGGTATAGGGCTGGGGAATAGGGCTGGGGTATAGGGCTGGGGTATAGGGCTGGGGTATAGGGCTGGGGTATAGGGCTGGGGAATAGGGCTGGGGAATAGGGCTGGGGTATAGGGCTGGGGTATAGGGCTGGGGAATAGGGCTGGGGTATAGGGCTAAGGTATAGGGCTGGGGAATAGGGCTGGGGAATAGGGCTGGGGTATAGGGCTAAGGTACAGGGCTGGGGAATAGGGCTGGGGTATAGGGCTAAGGTACAGGGCTAGGGGAATAGGGCTGGGGTATAGGGCTGGGGTATAGGGCTGGGGTATAGGGCTAAGGTACAGGGCTGGGGAATAGGGCTGGGGTATAGGGCTAAGGTACAGGGCTGGGGAATAGGGCTGGGGTATAGGGCTGGGGAATAGGGCTGGGGAATAGGGCTGGGGTATAGGGCTGGGGTATAGGGCTGGGGTATAGGGCTGGGGTATAGGGCTAAGGTACAGGGCTGGGGAATAGGGCTGGGGAATAGGGCTGGGGTATAGGGCTGGGGAATAGGGCTGGGGTATAGGGCTGGGGAATAGGGCTGGGGAATAGGGCTGGGGAATAGGGCTGGGGAATAGGGCTGGGGTATAGGGCTGGGGGGAATAGGGCTGGGGAATAGGGCTGGGGTATTGGGCTGGGGAATAGGGCTGGGGTATAGGGCTGGGGAATAGGGCTGGGGAATAGGGTTGGGGTATAGGGCTGGGGTATAGGGCTGGGGAATAGGGCTGGGGAATAGGGCTGGGGTATAGGGCTGGGGAATAGGGCTGGGGTATAGGGCTGGGGTATAGGGCTGGGGAATAGGGCTGGGGTATAGGGCTGGGGTATAGGGCTGGGGTATAGGGCTGGGGTATAGGGCTGGGGTATAGGGCTGGGGAATAGGGCTGGGGAATAGGGCTGGGGTATAGGGCTGGGGTATAGGGCTGGGGAATAGGGCTGGGGTATAGGGCTAAGGTATAGGGCTGGGGAATAGGGCTGGGGAATAGGGCTGGGGTATAGGGCTAAGGTACAGGGCTGGGGAATAGGGCTGGGGTATAGGGCTAAGGTACAGGGCTAGGGAATAGGGCTGGGGTATAGGGCTGGGGTATAGGGCTGGGGTATAGGGCTAAGGTACAGGGCTGGGGAATAGGGCTGGGGTATAGGGCTAAGGTACAGGGCTGGGGAATAGGGCTGGGGTATAGGGCTGGGGAATAGGGCTGGGGTATAGGGCTGGGGAATAGGGCTGGGGAATAGGGCTGGGGTATAGGGCTGGGGTATAGGGCTGGGGTATAGGGCTGGGGTATAGGGCTAAGGTACAGGGCTGGGGAATAGGGCTGGGGAATAGGGCTGGGGTATAGGGCTGGGGAATAGGGCTGGGGTATAGGGCTGGGGAATAGGGCTGGGGAATAGGGCTGGGGAATAGGGCTGGGGTATAGGGCTGGGGAATAGGGCTGGGGAATAGGGCTGGGGTATAGGGCTGGGGAATAGGGCTGGGGTATAGGGCTGGGGAATAGGGCTGGGGTATAGGGCTGGGGAATAGGGCTGGGGAATAGGGCTAAGGTACAGGGCTGGGGAATAGGGCTGGGGAATAGGGCTGGGGTATAGGGCTAAGGTACAGGGCTGGGGAATAGGGCTGGGGAATAGGGCTGGGGTATAGGGCTAAGGTACAGGGCTGGGGAATAGGGCTGGGGTATAGGGCTAAGGTACAGGGCTAGGGAATAGGGCTGGGGTATAGGGCTGGGGTATAGGGCTGGGGTATAGGGCTAAGGTACAGGGCTGGGGAATAGGGCTGGGGTATAGGGCTAAGGTACAGGGCTGGGGAATAGGGCTGGGGAATAGGGCTGGGGTATAGGGCTAAGGTACAGGGCTGGGGAATAGGGCTGGGGTATAGGGCTAAGGTACAGGGCTAGGGAATAGGGCTGGGGTATAGGGCTGGGGTATAGGGCTGGGGTATAGGGCTAAGGTACAGGGCTGGGGAATAGGGCTGGGGTATAGGGCTAAGGTACAGGGCTGGGGAATAGGGCTGGGGAATAGGGCTGGGGTATAGGGCTGGGGAATAGGGCTGGGGTATAGGGCTGGGGTATAGGGCTGGGGTATAGGGCTGGGGAATAGGGCTGGGGTATAGGGCTGGGGAATAGGGCTGGGGTATAGGGCTGGGGTATAGGGCTAAGGTACAGGGCTGGGGTATAGGGCTGGGGTATAGTGCTGGGGAATAGCGCTGGGGTATAGGGCTGGGGAATAGGGCTAAGGTACAGGGCTGGGGTATAGGGCTGGGGTATAGTGCTGGGGAATAGCGCTGGGGAATAGGGCTGGGGAATAGGGCTGGGGTATAGGGCTGGGGTATAGGGCTGGGGAATAGGGCTGGGGTATAGGGCTGGGGTATAGGGCTGGGGTATAGGGCTAAGGTATAGGGCTGGGGGTATAGGGCTGGGGTATAGTGCTGGGGTATAGGGCTGGGGTATAGGGCTGGGGAATAGGGCTGGGGAATAGGGCTGGGGTATAGGGCTGGGGTATAGGGCTGGGGAATAGGGCTGGGGAATAGGGCTAAGGTATAGGGCTGGGGTATAGGGCTGGGGTATAGGGCTGGGGAATAGGGCTGGGGTATAGGGCTAGGGTATAGGGCTGGGGTATAGGGCTGGGGTATAGGGCTGGGGTATAGGGCTGGGGTATAGGGCTGGGGTATAGGGCTGGGGTATAGGGCTGGGGTATAGGGCTGGGGTATAGGGCTGGGGTATAGTGCTGGGGAATAGGGCTAAGGTATAGGGCTGGGGTACAGGGCTAAGGTACAGGGCTGGGGTATAGGGCTGGGGAATAGGGCTGGGGAATATGGCTGGGGTATAGGGCTAAGGTACAGGGCTGGGGTATAGGGCTGGGGTATAGGGCTAAGGTACAGGGCTGGGGTATAGGGCTGGGGTATAGGGCTGGGGTATAGGGCTGGGGTATAGGGCTGGGGTATAAGGCTGGGGTATAGGGCTGGGGTATAGGGCTGGGGTATAGGGCTGGGGAATAGGGCTGGGGTACAGGGCTGGGGTACAGGGCTGGGGTACAGGGCTGGGGTAAAGGGCTGGGGTATAGGGCTAAGGTATAGGGCTGGGGTATAGGGCTGGGGTAAAGGGCTGGGGTAAAGGGCTGGGGTATAGGGCAAAGGTACAGGGCTGGGGTATAGTGCTGGGGAATAGCGCTGGGGAATAGGGCTAAGGTATAGGGCTGGGGTATAGGGCTGGGGTATAGGGCTGGGGTATAGGGCTGGGGTATAGGGCTGGGGTATAGGGCTGGGGTATAGGGCTGGGGTATAGGGCTGGGGTATAGGGCTGGGGAATAGGGCTGGGGTATAGGGCTGGGGAATAGGGCTGGGGTATAGGGCTGGGGTATAGGGCTGGGGTATAGGGCTGGGGAATAGGGCTGGGGTACAGGGCTGGGGTACAGGGCTGGGGTATAGGGATGGGGTATAGGGCTAAGGTACAGGGCTGGGGTATAGGGCTGGGGTATAGGGCTGGGGTATAGGGCTGGGGTATAGGGCTAAGGTACAGGGCTGGGGTATAGGGCTGGGGAATAGGGCTGGGGAATAGGGCTGGGGAATAGGGCTGGGGAATAGGGCTGGGGTAAAGGGCTGGGGTATAGGGCTGGGGTATAGGCCTGGGGTATAGGGCTGGGGTATAGGGCTGGGGTATAGGGCTGGGGTATAGGCCAGGGGTACAGGGCTGGGGTACTGGGCTGGCTCTGAGGCTTGGGTACAGGGCTGGGGCTGGGGTTTAGGGCTAGGGATAGAGTTTTGGGCTCTCCTTCCGACTCTCCTTCAACAAAACAAGAACGCCGTTACAGCTGGGGTACAGGGCTGGGGTAAAGGGCTGGGGTATAGGGCAAAGGTCTTCGACATCTCACAGAGCACAACACTGTGTCTAAACCGGAGTGAGTTCAGTACAAAACCTTATTATTGAGACTTGGGTCCTCAGCACAGGTCAAACCAGTGAACTCAGCCCTCAGAGTCTCAGAACCACTGGGCACACGACGTCATTTCAATGTGCATAATTTGGTCATATTTGGTTAAGACATTGATCAATGAGATTACAGCTTCTATTCAGCCACTCAAAAAAGACAGCCAAAGGTTAGTTGAATTTCCAATGTGTTATCACTGCTCTTTCAATCATTTAAAAGCACAGCAAAGTTCAAAGGTCAAATGGGAACACAATGTGTGTTACTACGGTGCTTCATCGAATAGCAGAACCAAATGACCTAGATTGCAGTTGAGATTAATAGATTAATAGATTAATAGATTAACACGGTGCAAGTGATCAATGCTGTTCCAGATTCTGTGCAGATTATTACAGCAATTGTGAAGATCTCCACAGACCTGTGATGACCTACGTATGCCATCTTGACCTGTGATGACCTACGCATTTCATCTTGACCTGTGATGACCTACGCATTTCATCTTGACCTGTGATGACCTACGCATTTCATCTTGACCTGTGATGACCTACGTATGCCATCGTGACCTGTGATGACCTACGTATGCCATCTTGACCTGTGATGACCTACGCATTTCATCTTGACCTGTGATGACCTACGCATTTCATCTTGACCTGTGATGACCTACGCATTTCATCTTGACCTGTGATGACCTACGTATGCCATCTTGACCTGTGATGACCTACGTATGCCATCTTGACCTGTGATGACCTACGCATTTCATCTTGACCTGTGATGACCTAAGCATTTCATCTTGACCTGTGACGACCTATGCATTTCATCTTGACCTGTGATGACCTACGCATTTCATCTTGACCTGTGATGACCTACGTATGCCATCTTGACCTGTGATGACCTACGTATGCCATCTTGACCTGTGATGACCTACGTATGCCATCTTGACCTGTGATGACCTACGCATTTCATCTTGACCTGTGATGACCTAAGCATTTCATCTTGACCTGTGATGACCTACGCATTTCATCTTGACCTGTGATGACCTACGTATGCCATCTTGACCTGTGATGACCTACGCATTTCATCTTGACCTGTGATGACCTAAGCATTTCATCTTGACCTGTGACGACCTATGCATTTCATCTTGACCTGTGACGACCTACGCATGCCATCTTGACCTGTGACGACCTACGCATGCCATCTTGACCTCTTACGACCTACGCATGCCATCTTGACCTCTTACGACCTACGCATGCCATCTTGACCTCTTACGACCTACGCATGCCATCTTGACCTTTGATGACCTACGCATGCCATCTTGACCTGTGACGACCTACGCATGACATCTTGACCTTTTATGACCTATGCTTGCCATCTTGACCTGGGACGACCTACACATGCCATCTTGACCTCTTACGACCTACGCATGCCATCTTGACCTGTGTCGACCTACGCATTCCATCTTGACCTGTGATGACCTACGCATGCCATCTTGATCTGGGACGACCTACGCATGCCATATTGACCTGTGACGACCTACGCATGCCATCTTGACCTGGGACAACCTACGCATGCCATCTTGACTTGTGACGACCTACGCATGCCATCTTGACCTGTGACGACCTACGTATGCCATCTTGACCTTTGATGACCTACGCATGCCATCTTGACCTTTGACGACCTACGCATGCCATCTTGACCTTTGATGACCTACGCATGCCATCTTGACCTGTGTCGACCTACGCATGCCATCTTGACCTGGGACGACCTACGCATGCCATCTTGACCTGTGACGACCTACGCTTGCCATCTTGATCTGGGACGACCTACGCATGCCATCTTGATCTGGGACGACCTACGCATGCCATCTTGATCTGGGACGACCTACGCATGCCATCTTGACCTGGGACGACCTACGCATTCCATCTTGACCTGTGACGACCTACGCATGCCATCTTGATCTGGGAAGACCTACGCATGCCATCTTGACCTGTGACGACCTACGCATTCCATCTTGACCTGTGACGACCTACGCATGCCATCTTGATCTGGGACGACCTACGCATGCCATCTTGACCTGTGACGACCTACGCATTCCATCTTGACCTGTGACGACCTACGCATGCCATCTTGATCTGGGACGACCTACGCATGCCATCTTGATCTGGGACGACCTACGCATGCCATCTTGATCTGGGACGACCTACGCATGTCATCTTGACCTGGGACGAACTACGCATGCCATCTTGACCTGTGACGACCTACGCATGCCATCTTGACCTGTGACGACCTACGCATTTCATCTTGATCTGGGACGACCTACGCATGCCATCTTGATCTGGGAAGACCTACGCATGCCATCTTGACCTGTGACGACCTACGCATTCCATCTTGACCTGTGACGACCTACGCATGCCATCTAGACCTGTGACGACCTACGCATGCCATCTTGACCTGTGACGACCTACGCATGCCATCTTGACCTGTGATGACCTACGCATGCCATCTTGACCTGTGACGACCTACGCATGCCATCTTGATCTGGGACGACCTACGCATGCCATCTTGACCTGTGACGACCTACGCATTCCATCTTGACCTGTGACGACCTACGCATGCCATCTTGATCTGGGACGACCTACGCATGCCATCTTGATCTGGGACGACCTACGCATGCCATCTTGATCTGGGACGACCTACGCATGCCATCTTGACCTGGGACGAACTACGCATGCCATCTTGACCTGTGACGACCTACGCATTTCATCTTGATCTGGGACGACCTACGCATGCCATCTTGATCTGGGACGACCTACGCATGCCATCTTGATCTGGGACGACCTACGCATGCCATCTTGACCTGTGACGACCTACGCATTCCATCTTGACCTGTGACGACCTACGCATGTCATCTTGATCTGGGACGACCTACGCATGCCATCTTGATCTGGGACGACCTACGCATGCCATCTTGACCTGTGACGACCTACGCATGCCATCTTGACCTGTGACGACCTACGCATGCCATCTTGACCTGTGACGACCTACGCATGCCATCTTGACCTCTTACGACCTACGCATGCCATCTTGACCTCTTACGACCTACGCATGCCATCTTGACCTCTTACGACCTACGCATGCCATCTTGACCTCTTACGACCTACGCATGCCATCTTGACCTTTTATGACCTATGCTTGCCATCTTGACCTGGGACGACCTACACATGCCATCTTGACCTCTTACGACCTACGCATGCCATCTTGACCTGTGTCGACCTACGCATTCCATCTTGACCTGTGATGACCTACGCATGCCATCTTGATCTGGGACGACCTACGCATGCCATCTTGACCTGTGACGACCTACGCATGCCATCTTGACCTGTGATGACCTACGCATGCCATCTTGACCTGTGACGACCTACGCATGCCATCTTGATCTGGGACGACCTACGCATGCCATCTTGACCTGTGACGACCTACGCATGCCATCTTGATCTGGGACGACCTACGCATGCCATCTTGATCTGGGACGACCTACGCATGCCATCTTGATCTGGGACGACCTACGCATGCCATCTTGACCTGGGACGAACTACGCATGCCATCTTGACCTGTGACGACCTACGCATTTCATCTTGATCTGGGACGACCTACGCATGCCATCTTGATCTGGGACGACCTACGCATGCCATCTTGATCTGGGACGACCTACGCATGCCATCTTGACCTGTGACGACCTACGCATTCCATCTTGACCTGTGACGACCTACGCATGTCATCTTGATCTGGGACGACCTACGCATGCCATCTTGATCTGGGACGACCTACGCATGCCATCTTGACCTGTGACGACCTACACATGCCATCTTGACCTGTGACGACCTACGCATGCCATCTTGACCTGTGACGACCTACGCATGCCATCTTGACCTCTTACGACCTACGCATGCCATCTTGACCTCTTACGACCTACGCATGCCATCTTGACCTCTTACGACCTACGCATGCCATCTTGACCTCTTACGACCTACGCATGCCATCTTGACCTTTGATGACCTACGCATGCCATCTTGACCTGTGACGACCTACGCATGACATCTTGACCTTTTATGACCTATGCTTGCCATCTTGACCTGGGACGACCTACACATGCCATCTTGACCTCTTACGACCTACGCATGCCATCTTGACCTGTGTCGACCTACGCATTCCATCTTGACCTGTGATGACCTACGCATGCCATCTTGATCTGGGACGACCTACGCATGCCATCTTGACCTGTGACGACCTACGCATGCCATCTTGACCTGGGACAACCTATGCATGCCATCTTGACTTGTGACGACCAACGCATGCCATCTTGACCTGTGACGACCTACGCATGCCATCTTGACCTTTGATGACCTACGCATGCCATCTTGACCTTTGACGACCTACGCATGCCATCTTGACCTTTGATGACCTACGCATGCCATCTTGACCTGTGTCGACCTACGCATGCCATCTTGACCTGGGACGACCTACGCATGCCATCTTGACCTGTGACGACCTACGCTTGCCATCTTGATCTGGGACGACCTACGCATGCCATCTTGATCTGGGACGACCTACGCATGCCATCTTGACCTGTGACGACCTACGCATGCCATCTTGATCTGGGATGACCTACGCATGCCATCTTGACCTGGGAAGACCTACGCATTCCATCTTGACCTGTGACGACCTACGCATGCCATCTTGATCTGGGAAGACCTACGCATGCCATCTTGACCTGTGACGACCTACGCATTCCATCTTGACCTGTGACGACCTACGAATGCCATCTTGATCTGGGATGACCTACGCATGCCATCTTGACCTGTGACGACCTACGCATTCCATCTTGACCTGTGACGACCTACGCATGCCATCTTGATCTGGGACGACCTACGCATGCCATCTTGATCTGGGACGACCTACGCATTCCATCTTGATCTGGGACGACCTACGCATTCCATCTTGACCTGTGACGACCTACGCATGCCATCTTGATCTGGGATGACCTACGCATGCCATCTTGACCTGTGATGACCTACGCATGCCATCTTGACCTGTGACGACCTACGCATGCCATCTTGATCTGGGACGACCTACGCATGCCATCTTGACCTGTGACGACCTACGCATTCCATCTTGACCTGTGACGACCTACGCATGCCATCTTGATCTGGGACGACCTACGCATTTCATCTTGATCTGGGACGACCTACGCATGCCATCTTGATCTGGGACGACCTACGCATGCCATCTTGATCTGGGACGACCTACGCATGCCATCTTGACCTGTGACGACCTACGCATTCCATCTTGACCTGTGACGACCTACGCATGTCATCTTGATCTGGGACGACCTACGCATACCATCTTGATCTGTGACGACCTATGCATTTCATCTTGACCTGTGACGACCTACGCATGCCATCTTGACCTGTGACGACCTACGCATGCCATCTTGACCTCTTACGACCTACGCATGCCATCTTGACCTCTTACGACCTACGCATGCCATCTTGACCTCTTACGACCTACGCATGCCATCTTGACCTCTTACGACCTACGCATGCCATCTTGACCTTTGATGACCTACGCATGCCATCTTGACCTGTGACGACCTACGCATGACATCTTGACCTTTTATGACCTATGCTTACCATCTTGACCTGGGACGACCTACACATGCCATCTTGACCTCTTACGACCTACGCATGCCATCTTGACCTGTGTCGACCTACGCATTCCATCTTGACCTGTGATGACCTACGCATGCCATCTTGATCTGGGACGACCTACGCATGCCATCTTGACCTGTGACGACCTACGCATGCCATCTTGACCTGGGACAACCTACGCATGCCATCTTGACTTGTGACGACCTACGCATGCCATCTTGATCTGGGACGACCTACGCATGCCAGCTTGATCTGGGACGACCTACGCATGCCATCTTGACCTGGGACGACCTACGCATGCCATCCTGAACATGTGCGCCTTCTATGATGACATAAGAAGACATTTATAGGTTCAGGAACCTCAAAATGTGGCCATGGATGTGTTACACATTTTAAGGTCGAACGTGACATTAGTTTGTAAAATGTTCTTAACTTAGGACTAATTACTCTCTCATAACATTGATATTGAATTGTCAACACAACCAGATATCAACATTTAAAGGATATCTTCTGACTTCGGCGATGTCATCTCCAAAATAGCCTCCAACACTCTACTCAGCAAACTGGATGCAGTCTATCACAGTGCCATCCGTTAAGTCACCAAAGCCCCTTAAACCACCCACCACTGCGACCTGTATGCTCTCGTCGGCTGGCCCTCGCTACATATTCGTCGCCAGACCCACTGGCTCCAGGTCATCTACAAGTCCATGCTAGGTAAAGCTCCGCCTTATCTCAGTTCACTGGTCACCTCCCTCACCAACTTCAAACATCTGCTATCTGAGCAGCTAACCGATCGCTGCAGCTGGACATAGTCTATCGGTAAATAGCCCACCCAATTTTACCTACCTCATCCCCATACTGTTTTTATTTATTTAATTTTCTGCTCTTTTGCACACCAAAATCTCTACCTGTACATGACCATCTGATCATTTATCACTCGTGTTAATCTGCTAAATTGTAATTATTTGCCTACCTCCTCATGCCTTTTGCACACCCAATTTTTCAGTTTTGATTTGTTAAAAAAGTTTGAAATATCCAATAAATGTTGTTCCACTTCATGATTGTGTCCCACTTGTTGTTGATTCTTCACAAAAAAATACAGTTTTATATCTTTATGTTTGAAGCCTGAAATGTGGCAAAAGGTCGCAAAGTTCAAGGGGGCCGAATACTTTCGCAAGGCACTGTATATAGACTCTCTTTTTTTTGTACTGTGTTATTGACTTGTTAATTGTTTACTCAATGTGTAACTCTGTGTTGTCTGTTCACACTGCTATGCTTTATCTTGGCCAGGTCGCAGTTGTAAATGAGAACTTGTTCCCAACTAGCCTACCTGGTTAAATAAAGGTGAAATAAAAAAAAGTAAAAAAATAAATAAAAAATAAATAAATAAATAATTGGATTGTTCCATCTGACTCTGACTGAGTCTGGCTTTAATTCCTTTAATTCCTGTTTGTCTTCAAATTAATCATTGATATGTTGAATTCACATCTCCATCAATAATGTAAATTAAAGAATAGGACTAAATCAAATCAACATGTAGATGCTTTTTTAAATGCAGTTTGATTTGAATGAGTCCTGCTATTTCACGGTTTACAGCAGTGGGCTAAATCAGGGCCACAAAGAGTCATTCTTCTTAAACAAATATACCTTGAAACAAATGTATATATGGCTTACAAAAAGAAGACACCTGTAACATGTCAGATATAGAGTTAAAATGTATCATAAGTTGAGTTTGCATCCAAATATTACACTTTATATACATCACAGAAGAGTGAAATCGAACAAAACTGTTTGACATAGAAACACCAGATTTTCTCCGTTGTTTATTAATCATGTAAAATATGAATAGCACCCATTAGGCCATTAGGACAGTTGACTGCAGGAAAGGGCTGCCTTCGATGTTTGGTTGAGCTGGAGACGTGAATTCAACATATCAATTATTAATTTGTAGACAAACTGGATTTAAAGCCAGTCTCAGTCAGAGGCTCAGATGGAACTATCCAATCAGAAGATACATCTCCTTTAAATGTTGATATCTGGTGGTTGTGTTGACAACCAAACACAATTCAACATCACTAAATATCATGACATTTGTAATCAACTAGAGCTTGAAACCATAGGCCTATTTTATTGTCTATTTCACAGTTGAATTCTGGGTTGAATTGAAACAACAGCTGTTGATGACTTCATAAACGCTATAGGCCTAAAAAACATATTTAAATATATATATATATATATATATATATATATATATATATATATATATATATATGTGATAAAGTATAGTCACATTTCATTTGCTCTCTTAAACATACCCTTTCGAACAACAGCAATAGAAAACATTAATCGATTTAGTTTTTAAGTGGAGATCTCTCAACAATCCTTCTCACGATAGCACATTGGTAATAGTTGGTATGCATAATCAGGCTTGGTTAAAAACTCTGAATGGGAGACCAACGGGTCGCTGTAAGCAGATTCATTTTTGTATTGTGGATACAACATTTAAGATCTAACATTGTTATATAAGGTACAAATTCAACATATTTTATACAAGGTTTGTCTATGTTAACATTTGGTTACCATGATAACATAATCCCATGGTTGAAATTTGACCCTCAATTATCAAATCCTATGTATTTTTCATGAATACTCCATGTTGACAAATTACATTGAAACAACGTTTATTCAACCAGTTTGTGGGGCGGGAGAGTAAAGTATACCAAGGCATAATATACCTTGGGGGTCAAAACACAGGACGAATATATAGACATGTACCGGCCAATGTTTACGCAAAGGACTCCAATAATCTGTAAAAACTACAGGATAAAAACTACCATAGAGCCTGGATGAATAGAAAGTGAGAACAGAAAGAGAGAGACAACAGAGAGATTGGGAGAGAGAACAGAGAGATCGGAGAGAGAGAGAGAGAGAGAGAGAGAGAGAGAGAGAGAGAGAGAGAGAGAGAGAGAGAGAACAGAGAGAGAGAGAGAGAGAGAGGGAGAGAGAGGGAGAGAGAACAGAGAGAGAGAGAGAGAGAGGGAGAGAGAGGGAGAGAGAACAGAGAGAGGGAGAGAGAACAGAGAGAGAGAGAGAGAGAGAGAGAGAGAGAGAGAGAGAGAGAGAGAGGGAGAGAGAACAGAGAGAGAGAGAGAGAGAGAGAGAACAGAGAGAGAGAGAGAGAGAGAGGCAGAGAGAGAGAGAGAGAGAGAGAGAGAGAGAGAGAGAGAGAGAGGCAGAATGTCATCGAAGAAAAAGGGGTAAAAACTCCCCAAAACGATCATGTTGCAATGCAACACATACTGTAGCTAAAATGTATTCCCATTTTCCGAAGCCCAGGTTTCATCTTATGTAATGCTCTGTCATTATGTTTTGTAGTGGAAAAACTAAGATTAATTAATTAAACTAATGGCAAAGTTAACGGTTTTATGAGGCACCGCTGCTCAGTCGCGTTGGCGCAACAATTTATCCTGATTCAGCAGCACAGTCTCCAGTCCTGCGCGTAACATTTAAGTTAAACAGAAATCTAAAATATACTTACAGTTGTACCTTCTCAGCGATATTTCGAAAATGTTGCTTGAACCTCAAAAAAATATTATTTCGGAGTGTCTACCAAAATCCCCCCAAAAAGTGAATTCCGTTATTCAGGTCGTCCGTCAGAGTCGCATGTGTTGATTCTTCCAATCCAAGCAAATGATAATTAATCTTTTAATTTTACAGTCCATGAAGAGAAGTGTGTTTTTGTTTATTTCCGATTGAATAGTTCCCGAGGGCTCCGTCTCTCTCTCTTCTTTCCGTGCCTCCTTCTCTCGTACCTCACAGAGCCCTGTGTGCCACTCGACAGAACGGGACCACTGTCTGCACATGACGTCACACACTACACACACGATTTTTTTTCTTGAGTGCGTAATTGAAAACACATTTTTCAGAGACTTGTAAAGAGAGAGAGAAACAGAGAGAGAGGTAGATAGAGGTAGATAGAGAGAGAGATAGATAGATAGATAGATAGATAGATAGATAGATAGAACACGTTTTTTTTTACCAATGAGATTCCTGTTTTCTACTTTAATAACACTGAACAAAAATATAAACATGCAGCAATTTCAAAGAGTTTACTGATATACAGTACATATTAAGAAATTAGTCAATTGAAGTGAATTAATTAGGTCCTAATCTATGGATTTCACATGACTGGGAATACAGATCTGCATCTGTTGGTCACAGATACCTTAAAACAAAAGATAGGGTTGTGGATCAGAAAACCATCAGAGTTGATCAGGCTGTTGATTGTGGCCTGCGGAATGTTGTCCCACTCCACTTCAACGGCTGTGGGAAGTTGCTGGATTTTGGCAGGAACTGGAACACGCTGCCGTACACGTCGATCCAGAGCAGCCCAAACATGCTCAATGGGTGACGTGTGGTGAGTGCGCAGGCCATGGAAGAATTGGGACAGAACCTTGCGACAACGGGACATGCATTATCATGCTGAAACATGAGGTGATGGCAGCAGATTAATGGAATGACAACGGGCCTCAGGATCTCGTCACGGTATCTCTGTGCATCGATAAAATGCAATTATGTTCGTGGTCCGTAGCTTATGCCATGGGGCTGTTCACAACGTTGACATCAGCAAACTGCTCACCCACACACGCGGTCTGTGGTTGTGAGGCCAGTTGGACATACTGACAAATTCTCTAAAACAACGTTGGAGACGGCTTTAGGTAGAAAAATGAACATTCATTTATCTGGCAACAGCTCTGGTGGACATTCCTGTAGTCAAAATTTCACATTTTAGAGAGGCCTTTTATTGTCCCCCAGCACAAGGTGCACCTGTGTAATGATCATGCTGTTTAATCAGCTTCTTGATATGCCACACCTGTTAGGTGGATGGATTATCTTGGAAAAATGCTCACTAACAGGGATGTAAACAAATTTGTGCTAAACATTTTAGAAAAATACATTTTTTTGTGCAAATGAAACATTTCTTGGATGTTTTTTTTCCAGCTGAAACATGAGACTAACACTTTGCATATTGCTTTCATATTTTTGTTTAGTGTATTTTTTTTGTTGCTCTGGCTGAACTGTTGTACATGTAAGACACTTTATTTAATATATGTGTACAATGCCATATTTTCCCTTTAAGTAAGCAGGTTACCACAACGTTTAATATTTCCGAAATGGCCTGATTTGTGAGAACAGTGCATCAAATCAATGACATTTCTATTGGGGGAGTGCACATCTTTTCCAGATGTAATCGCAGCTGTAGTGAAATGCTTGTGTTTCCAGCTCCAACAGTTCAGTAATATATAATGCTATGTTATCCAAGACGACGTAGCAGTCAGACATCTTTTGTCCTCGTCTTGCCATGTCCCGTGTATATATCTTTTTATATCTCTTCGCATCTCTTTTTTATATTTCTCTAAACCTCAACTTCAAAAACACTCTCCTGCAACCCGCCTCACCCAATGTGGTGCGGATCTGTTTTTTTCTAAACCTCAACTTCAAAACACTCTCCTGCAACCCGCCTCACCCAATGTGGTGCGGATCTGTTTTTTTCTAAACCTCAACTTCAAAACACTCTCCTGCAACCCGCCTCACCCAATGTGGTGCGGATCTGTTTTTTTCTAAAGTATTATTCACATCGAATCTGAAATCCCCCAACAGAAGTTTGCCAGCTCCTCACTAGCTAGTAGTCAGCTAACCACTGCTAGAGGTCATCAGCAAACCTTTAGCTCGGAAAGCTCTCTGCAGTTTGTACAACGCGACTCAAACCAGAGCATACTGGACCTATTTTTTCTCCATATCCCCGGATTCCTACTGCAAGCTCTGGATATTCTCACCTGGATCTTCGCAGCTAGCTAGCTGCTATCTGAGTACTGGCTAACATTGGTCCCGGAGCAAGCCCTTTCTCCCAGCTATCTAAAGAGGCCAATCATCCACTCCTTGGCTGCAATACCCGGACCCCTTCTACTGCTGGTACGGGACATGGAACCTTCGCCGATCCTTCACGACTGGACTACGACGTAATCTGCTTGAGGGGATTCTCAACTGGCCTCTACATCGCGCCGTCCCCTGAATGCCCATCCGCTTGACGCGGCCCGCTAGCTGCTAGCTGGCTCGAGCATATTGGACTGTTAGCTGTATAGATCCATCGGCCAATCTCTTGGGCCACTAAACCTATTTTGCCAATTGGACTTGGACCCCTCTGCTACTCAGAACCCTACTAATCACGACTGGTCTATCGACGTCACCACACGCGGAGGCCAAAACAGAGATTCCTCCATCGGGACATCCCTCTAAGGCCCTTCTGCTAGCTTTCTAGCCCCGGCCTGCTAGCTGTCTGAATCGCCGTGTCTCTAGCCAGCTTAATTACTCACTGGACCCCTATGATCAGCCGGCTACACATGCCTCTCCCTAATGTCAATATGTCCATTACTGTCCTGGTTATTGTCTTAATTCACTGTAGAGCCTCCAGCCCTGCTCAATAGGGATAGTGAGACGCTAGCGTACTCAATTAAAACTACACTCGTTGTGAATCCAGCCAACATGTCAGATTTTAAAAATGCTTTTCGGCGAAAGCATAAGAAGCTATTATCTGATAGCATGCACCCCCCTGAACCAGCTGATCCAGTTGTAAACAATAGAACTAGCGTTAGCAGGCGCTACACAAAACTCTGAAATAAAATATAAAACATGCATTACCTTTGACGAGCTTCTTTGTTGGCACTCCAATATGTCCCATAAACATCACAATTGGTCCTTTTTTTCGATTAATTCCGTCCATGTATACCCAAAATGTCCATTTATAAAGCAGGTCTGATCCGGAAAAAAACAGCTTTCCAAAACGCAACGTCATTACAAAACATTTCAAAAGTTGCCTATAAACTTTGCCAAAATATTTCAAACTACTTTTGTAATCCAACTTTAGGTATTTTTAAACGTTAATATCAATCGATCAAATTGTTGACGGGCGATCTGTATTCAATAACAGCAAGTCAACAATATATGCACGATTTTAACCTACCATTTATTTCCGACTACCACATATGTGGTGATATAACCTGGTTTAAACGTATCTCGAGACAAGATCTCTCTCATCATTACTCAATGCCTAGGTTTACCTCCAATGGACTCTCTTCCTACCTTACCTTTGTCTGTACATTATGCCTTGAATCTATTCTCTCACGCCCAGAAACCTGCTCCTTTCACTCTCTGCTCTGAACGCACTAAACGACCAGTCCTGATAGCCTTTAGCCGTACCCTCATCCTACTCCTCCTCTGTTCCTCTGGCGATGTAGAGATGAATCCAAGCCCTGCAGTGCCTAGCTCCACTCCCATTCCCTAGGCGCTCTCTTTTGATGACTTCTGTAACCGTAATAGCCTTGGTTTCATGCATGTTAACATTATAAACCTCCTCCCTAAGTTTATTTTATTCACTGCTTTAGCACACTCTGCCAACCCGGATGTCCTAGCCGTGTCTGAATCCTGTTAAGCATGTCCCAGTTTAGGTCACCTAGCAGCACAAGCTCTGAAGATAGCTGGAGGGCAATCAATTAAAATATGGTGTCCAGGGCACAGCTGGGGGAAGAAGGTGGTCTATAGCAAGTGGCAACAGTAAGAGACTTTTTAAAAGTAGACGTTCGAATTGTTTGGGTACAGACCTGGATAGTAAGACAGATCTCTGCAGTAGATTGCAGCGCCGCACCCTTTGGCAGTTCTATCTTGGTGGAAAATGTTATAGCTAGTTAGCTGGCGAGCTTCTGATGGGGGTTCCGGTTCTAAAGTGTAAAAATAGTAGATCCGTACCACATTGGGTGAGGCAGGTTGTAGGAGTGTATATTCAGTCCGTAGATGGAAAGTGAGATTAAATATATTGGAAATATATATGAAGAAAAAGATATATACATGGGACAGGACGGGACAAGTCAAAGACACACGTCCGACTGCCATCTTGTTATACAACATCTGAGAAAAGGTTTCCCAACACTACATGTACCTGCTCTAAGCTGCTTTTACACTTATATTACATTTATAGTTTGTCATCTTGGAGCATACCATTAGGCACACAATCTAGAGGGAGAAGGCGTAAATTCAAAACCAACAATTCAAGGGTAGCACCTCCGTCAATCGCGTCGTTGCACATTGTTATCAAGGTTTTACAAATGCTGCATCAAATTGATGTCTGACTGACAGTTAACGCCAAGTTTATCTGAACTGGCCTAATGACTGTTTAGTAAAATATTATATATATATATATAATATAACTAAAGTGGCCTGGAAATACTATGACATATGATGACATTGTTAAAATAACGTGAGCTAAAATGTTGTTGCTCTCCCCTCAATGTTAGCTAGTTCGCTAAAGTTATACTGCTTCTAAAGTCAATCTGGAGACATCATAATGATGACAAAAGCGTGTCCTAATAACAGAGTTACTTATAAAGAGAGGGAATAATAGGGGGCATACAGTAGTTGTCTTTGTGTCTCTACGCGATCAGTGTCCCTCCACCAGGACAGCTGAGCTAACGTGCGCTAATGTGATTAGCATAACGTTGTAAGTGACAAGAACATTTCCCAGGACATAGACAGACACACGCACATCCACGCACGCACACAGACACACCACACAGACACACACACACACACACGCACAGAAACACACACATTCACGCACGCACACAGAAACACACACATCCACGCACACGCACACAGAAACACACACATCCACACACCACGCACACAGAAACACACACATCCACGCACACGCACACAGAAACACACACATCCACGCACACGCACACAGAAACACACACATCCACGCACGCACACAGACACACCACACAGACACACACACACACACACACACACACACACACACACACACACACACACACACACACACACACACACACACACACACACACACACACACACACACACACACACACACGCACGCACGCACACACACATACATATCACACGCACACACACAGACACACACACACACACACACACTCATACAGCCACACCAGGTGCTTATTACCTAGGACTTCCTTGTATATAGCCATGTTATTACCTGGTACTTCCTGTATATAGCCATGATATTACCTGGTACTTCCTGTATATAGCCATGTTATTACCTGGTACTCCCTGTATATAACCATGTTATTACCTGGTACTTTCTGTATATAACCATGTTATTACCTGGTACTCCCTGTATATATCCATGTTATTACCTGGTACTTCCTGTATATAACCATGTTATTACCTGGTACTTCCTGTATATATATCCATGTTATTACCTGGTACTTCCTGTATATAACCACGTTATTACCTGGTACTTCCGGTATATAGCCATGTTATTACCTGGTACTCCCTGTATATAGCCATGTTATTACCTGGTACTTCCTGTATATAACCATGTTATTACCTGGTACTTCCTGTATATATCCATGTTATTACCTGGTACTTCCTGTATATAACCATGTTATTACCTGGTACTTCCAGTATATAGCCATGTTATTACCTGGTACTCCCTGTATATATCCATGTTATTACCTGGTACTTCCTGTATATAACCATGTTATTACCTGGTACTTCCAGTATATAGCCATGTTATTACCTGGTACTCCCTGTATATAGCCATGTTATTACCTGGTACTTCCTTTATATAGCCATGTTATTACCTGGTACTTCCAGTATATAGCCATGTTATTACCTGGTACTCCCTGTATATAGCCATGTTATTACCTGGTACTTCCTGTATATAACCATGTTTTTACCTGGTACTTCCAGTATATAGCCATGTTATTACCTGGTACTCCCTGTATATAGCCATGTTTTTACCTGGTACTTCCAGTATATAGCCATGTTATTACCTGGTACTCCCTGTATATAGCCATGTTATTACCTGGTACTTCCTGTATGTCTACCTAAATCTTTAATATCCATAATTTGTATGATTATTTATATGAATTGCCACAAGTTTCACTGGAAGTTGTCCCGCAATCGGGACTCCTAGCCTTAAGAAGATTTATCTAGACAGGCGTGTGCCTTCCCAAAACAATCAATAGAATTTAACACAGGTGGACTCCAATCAAGTTGTAGGAACGTCTTAAGGATGATCAATGGAAACAGAATGCACCTGAGATCAATTTCAAGCCTCCTAGCAAAGGTTCTGAATACTGAGGTATAATAAGGTATTTCTGGGTTTTTTCTCCAAAAACTTGTAAAAAATTATAACCTGTTTTCACTTTGTCATTATGGGGTATTGTGATGTCATTATGGGGTATTGTGATGTCATTATGGGGTATTGTGATGTCATTATGGGTTATTGCGATGTCATTATGGGGTATTGTGTGTAGATTGACGAGGAAATGTTTTTCATTAATCCATTTCAGAATAAATCTAACATGTGGAGAAGGATCTGAATCTGGGGAAGTGTAACATAACAGTATTGAAGGGAAAGTGTATAAAAGTAGTATTGAAGGTCCCAAGAACATAGTGGCCTCCGTCATTCTTAAATGGAAGAAGTTTGGAACCACCAAGACTCTTCCTAGAGCTGGCCTCCAGGCCAAATTGAGCAATTAGGGAGGAACCTGATGGTCACTCTGAAAGAGCTCCAGAGTTCCTCTGTGGAGATGGGAGAACCTTCAGAAGGACAACCACCTCTGCAGCACTCCACCAATCAGGCCTTTATGGTGGAGTGGCCAGACAGAAGCCACTCCTCAGTAAAAGGCACATGAAAGTCCGCTTGGGTTTGCCAAAATGCACCTAGGGACTCTCAGACCATGAGAAACAAGATTATCTGGTGGTCTGATGGTCTGATGGAACTGAAATTGAACTCTTTCGCCTGAATGCCAAGCGTCATGTTATGAGGAAACTTGTAACCATCCCTAAGGTGAAGCATGGTGGTGGCAGCATCACGCAGTGGCGATGTTTTTCAGCGGCAGGGCCTGGGAGACTAGTCAGGATCAAGGGAAAGATGAACGGAGCAAAGTACAGCGAGATCCTTGATGAAAACCTGCTCCAGAATGCTCAGGGCTTTAGTCTGGAGGGAAGGTGCACCTTCCAACAGGACAAAGACCCTAAGAACACCGCCAAGACAACGACGTAGAGTGGCTGCGTGGTCCCAGGTCTAAGATTAAGGGTCTTTTCCTAGTTTAAAATGATAAATATTCAACATTGGCTGTAAATGAAGCATGATTTGTGCCACTCTCAAAAAACTGTTAAAAACCTCTACGGGATTGCTGTCCCAACAATGGGACGGTTGAGCTAACGTGCACTAATGTGACTAGAATGACGTTGTAAGTAACAGCAAACTTTCCAGGTCATAGACATGTCTTATATGGGCAGACATATAAAATGATTGTTAATCTTACTGCACTGTCCAATTTACAGTAGCTATTATCGTAATAAAATCCCATGCTGTTGTTTGAGGAGAAAACTTCAAGGCAACTGGTTTGATAAATAAATAATGTACTTCTCATCCTGAAGTCCCAGAGATAAAATGTTGCGTAGTTTTGTTTGATAAAATCAATTTTTATATTCAAATGTAGTAACTGGGTTCTACAGTTTGAACCCTTGCTGTCTCTGGCTCCACACCCACCCGCCCGGCCATCTATATGTGTGAAAGCAAATGATCCATCATGTAAGACTTCCCTGGTATCATGTAAACTTAAATGTTGTATTACCATATCATTTGTCTTTTGTCTAGTTATGCACTTGACAATGTATCAGTTGACCAATTCGGCACATTTGGGCTTACTTGATACAAAATATTGTCCAGTATTGCGATGCTTTAATGGATCAATCTGCACACACACTGCTGCCATCGTGTGGCCAAAATCTAAATTGCACCTGAACTGCAAAATTACATTATGGCCTTTCTCTTGCATTTCAAAGATGCTAAAAAAACTACAGGCAGTTAGATTTGTGTACGTCATTTTAGGCAAACATATAAAAAACAATATTTAAGGGGTTTTAACACAGTGATGGGTTTAATCTGTTGTCTATAGGGACAACCACAGTGATGGGTTTAATCTGGTGTCTATAGAGACAACCACAGTGATGTGTTTAATCTGGTGTCTACAGGGACAACCACAGTGATGTGTTTAATCTGGTGTCTATAGGGACATCCACAGTGATGGGTTTAATCTGGTGTCTATAGGGACAACCACAGTGATGGGTTTAATCTGGTGTCTATAGGGACAACAACAGTGATGGGTTTAATCTGGTGTCTACAGGGACAACCACAGTGATGGGTTTAATCTGGTGTCTATAGGGACAACCACAGTGATGGGTTTAATCTGGTGTCTATAGGGACAACCACAGTGATGTGTTTAATCTGGTGTCTATAGGGACAACCACAGTGATGGGTTTAATCTGGTGTCTATTGGGACAACCACAGTGATGGGTTTAATCTGGTGTCTATAGGGACAACCACAGTGATGGGTTTAATCTGGTGTCTACATGGACAACCACAGTGATGTGTTTAATCTGGTGTCTACAGGGACAACCACAGTGATGTGTTTAATCTGGTGTCTATAGGGACAACCACAGTGATGGGTTTAATCTGGTGTCTATAGGGACAACCACAGTGATGGGTTTAATCTGGTGTCTATAGGGACAACCACAGTGATGTGTTTAATCTGGTGTCTACAGGGACAACCACAGTTACGTGTTTAATCTAGTGTCTACAGATACAACCACAGTGATGGGTTTAATCTGGTGTCTACAGATACAACCACAGTGATGTGTATAATCTGGTGTCTATAGGGACAACCACAGTGATGGGTTTAATCTGGTGTCTATTGGGACAACCACAGTGATGTGTTTAATCTGGTGTCTATAGGGACAATCACAGTGATGGGTTTAATCTGGTGTCTATTGGGACAACCACAGTGATGGGTTTAATCGGGTGTCTATAGGGACAAACACAGTGATGGGTTTAACCTGGTGTCTATAGGGACAACCACAGTGATGGGTTTAATCTGGTGTCTACAGGTACAACCACAGTTATGGGTTTAATCTGGTGTCTATAGGGACAACCACAGTGATGGGTTTAATCTGGTGTCTATAGGGACAACAACAGTGATGGGTTTAATCTAGTGTCTATAGGGACAACCACAGTGATGTGTTTAATCTGGTGTCTACAGGGACAACCACAGTGATGTGTTTAATCTGGTGTCTATTGGGACAACCACAGTGATGGGTTTAATCTGGTGTCTATAGGGACAACCACAGTGATGGGTTTAATCTGGTGTCTATAGGGACAACCACAGTGATGGGTTTAATCTTGTGTCTATAGGGACAACCACAGTGATGGGTTTAATCTGGTGTCTACAGGGACAACCACAGTGATGGGTTTAATCTGGTGTCTACAGGGACAACCACAGTGATGGGTTTAATCTGGTGTTTATAGGGACAACCACAGTGATGGGTTTAATCTGGTGTCTACAGGGACAACCACAGTGATGGGTTTAATCTGGTGTCTACATGGACAACCACAGTGATGTGTTTAATCTGGTGTCTATAGGGACAACCACAGTGATGGGTTTAATCTGGTGTCTATAGGGACAACCACAGTGATGTGTTTAATCTGGTGTCTATAGGGACAACCACAGTGATGTGTTTAATCTGGTGTCTATAGGGACAACCACAGTGATTGGTTTAATCTGGTGTCTATAGGGACAACCACAGTGATGTGTTTAATCTGGTGTCTACAGGGACAACCACAGTGATGGGTTTAATCTGGTGTCTATAGTGACAACCACAGTGATGGGTTTAATCTGGTGTCTACAGGGACAACCACAGTGATTGGTTTAATCTGGTGTCTACAGGGACAACCACAGTGATATGTTTAATCTGGTGTCTACAGGGACAACCACAGTGATGGGTTTAATCTGGTGTCTACGGGGACGAGGAGAGCCTGACATAAACGACATGCTGTCTAAGGTTGAAGAGAGGCTTTATGTTGAAGACTGCAGAGAAAAGAGCTCCAGCTGCTGGTCAATAGTTCAATGGAACCCACATTGTCAACAGCGAAGACATCTCTATGGTGAGTGAACATAGTCTAAAGATGGACGCCCATCGTGTTAAATACAGGACAAGAGGCACGGAGAGGCATCAGACTAAATGAAAATTATATCAGCAACGTCCAGTTCAAAAGTAATAAAACAATGACCAAACATTGTTAATTGTTACCAGAGGGAGTGGGGTGTTGTACATGGTTTGGGATATGAGGGGGTGGGTGGTTACAACCTTTAAAAGTCTTCGCTGTTGGGTGGGTTGAAGTGTCTGTACTATATCTAGACGATATAAGAAAGCTCAGGAAATAAAGTATAAAGTATTTCTATTTTTTGTGACACATATTTAACCCCTTATTTTTGTTGCCACTAAAACGATCTTCTTCCGGGCGTTTGTTTGGGTTACCATCAGAGGAGTCATGTGACACTTGTGGGAGGGTTTTCAGAATGTTCATTAGATTGACGCATTAGCTTCAATATACTCTTAATTATTTTTAAAACAAGATGAGTGGGGCCTCCTGAGTAGCTCAGGTCTAAGGCACTGCATCACAGTGCTTGAGGCATCACTACAGATCCGGGTTCGATACCGGGCTGTGTCAAAGCCAGGCGCAACCGGGAGACCCATGAGGCGGCGCACAATTGGACCAGCGTCGTCCGGGTTAGGGAGGGTTTGGCCAGCCCGGGTGACCTAGGCCGTCTGGCACGCTGACACGGTCGCCAGGTGTACATGGTTTCCTCTGGTGCGGTTGGCTTCCGGGTTAAGCAGTGTGTGAAGAAGCAGTGTAACTTTAGCCGGTTTTGTGTTTTGGAGGACGCATGGCTCTTGACCTTTGCCTCTCCTGAGTCCGTACGGGTGTTGTAGCGATGGGACAAGACTGTAACTACCAATTGGATATCAGAACATAAAACATTTAAATAGACTGGATGGATGTTCCCGGGGGAACTCAGTCACACATCTTCTCTTATGTCTTTTCCCTTTTAACTTCATCTTTTCCTCTTCCTGTCTCCTCCTCTCATCCTCTTGTGTTTTCCTGAGGGGATCCCTACAGACCGTCAGGATATCATGGCTGCTTCACTTTCTCCTTTTCTTTACTGAGCTGCTTGGTGAGAGACATTATGGTCTGTCTGTCTGTCTGTCTGTCTGTCTGTCTGTCTGTCTGTCTGTCTGTCTGTCTGTCTGTCTGTCTGTCTGTCTGTCTGTCTGTCTGTCTGCCTGCCTGCCTGCCTGCCTGCCTGCCTGCCTGTCTGTCTGTCTGCCTGCCTGCCTGCCTGCCTACCTGCCTGCCTGCCTGTCTGTGTGACGTCTTCCCACTGAGGACTCAGTGAGGGTAGTATAGGGTAGCCTCTTCTTCACACTCTGGCCTGGTCCAACCACTCTCCCTCCTCTCAGCCAGAAGATGTTGTCATGACGATGGGAGGTTGAGGACAGGGACTTTGGCCTGTGTTCCAAGTTCCTTATTTAGTGCACTGCTTTTGACCAGAACCCTATGGGTCAAAAAAAGCCATTTTGGATGCACCCACATTTTGGTGACACACTGATCAGGTATAATGGTCTATCTATGGATGGAGGACAGCAGTGACACAATGATATAATGTGTGCATGCGTGCGTGCGTGTGTGTGTTAGTCCCATACACCGAATACAACAGGTGTTACTGTAACGGGATTCTTCCTGGGTAGGAGAGGCGGACCAAAACGCAGCGTGGTTATTTAGATACATCTTTAATAAAGATGAAAATACAACAATATACATAAACAACAACCGTGAAAACCCGAAAACAGCCCTATCTGGTGTAACAAAGACAAGAACAATCACCCACAAAACCCAACACAAAACAGGCTACCTATATATGGTTCCCAATCAGAGACACTGACTAACACCTGCCACTGATTGAGAACCATATCAGGCCAAACATAGAAATAGACAAACCAGACACACAACATAGAATGCCCACCAGCTCACGTCCTGACCAACACTAAAACAAGGAAAACACACAAGAACGATGGTCAGAACGTGACAGTACCCCCACACCCCCAAGGTGCGGACTCCGACCGCACAACCTAAACCCTATAGTGGAGGGTCTGGGTGGGCATCTGTCTGCGGTGGCGGCTCTGTCGCTGGACTCCACTCCATAATTGTCTTAGTCCACCTCCTTAGCGTCCCTTGAGTGGCGAACCTCGCCGCTGACCTTGGCCTAGGAACCCTAACAACGGGCCCCACTGGACATGAGGGGCAGCTCCGGAATGAGGGGCAGCTTGGGACTGAGGTAGCTCAGGACTGAGGGGAAGCTCGGGACTGAGAGAAGCTCAGGACTGAGAGGAAGCTCAGGCAGATCCTGGCTGGCTGGTGGTTCTGGCAGATCCTGGCTGACTGGTTGTTCCGACAGATCCTGGCTGACTGGCAGTTCTGGCAGATCCTGGCTGACTTGCGGATCCTGGCTGAATGGCAGATCCTGGCAGACTGGCTGCTCGACTGAGGACTCTGGCGCCTCTGGACTGAGGACTCTGGCGCCTCTAAACTCTGGTAGCGCCGGACAGGCGGGAGACTCCGGCTGCACTGGAGAAGAGGTAGGCTCTGACAGCGCTGGACAGATGGACAGTTCAGATGGCGCTGGGCAGACGGACAGCTCAGGCGGCGCTGGACAGAGAAGCTCTGGCGCCTCTGGACTGAGGAGCACTGGCGCCTCTGGACTGAGGGGGGGGAAACTCTGTTAGCGCCGGACAGGCGGGAGCACCTGTGTTGATGGGACGGAGAGACAGCCTGGTGCGGGGTGCTGGCACTGGTGGTACCGGGCTGGGGACACGCACCTCAGGGCGAATGCCTTGCATACTACGCCAAATCAACTGCTCTCTTTCTTCACACTCCCCCAATTCTATTAACACCTCCTCAAGTGTCTCCTCATCTCCCATCCGTTCACTTTCCTCCATTCTGTCCAATAACTCCTCGACCCTCTCAGACTCAGCCCTCAGCTTCGCCGATAGCTCCGATAACATCCATGGCTCCTTACGGTAAACAGGGGAGTTGGCTCAGGTCTGGCTCCTGACTCTGCCACACTCTCCCTGTGCCCGCCCCAATACATTTTTGGGGGTGCCTCTCGGGCTTCCAGCCGCTCTGCCGTGCTAGCTCTCATAATGTCGCCTCTCTGCTTTCGTTGCCTCCAGCTCGGCTTTGGGGCGGCAATATTCCCCTGGCTCTGCCCAGGGTCCTTTCCGTCAAGGATCTCCTCCCAAGTCCACTTCTCCAAATAGTGCAGCCTCTCCCACTGCTGCTGCTGCTCCTGCTGCACCTGTCGCTTCTCCTGCTCCTGCTCCTGAGGGGGAATAGGTTTTGTTGTGAACTTTTCACGACCGTCTTGGTGTGCTTGGACTATGATGGTTTGTTGGTGATGTGGACAACAAGGAACTTGAAGCTCTCAACCTGCTCCACTGCAGCCCCGTCGATGAGAATGGGGGCGTGCTCGGTCCTCTTTTTCAGGTAGTCCACAATCATCTCCTTTGTCTTGATCTTGTTGAGGGAGAGGTTGTTGTCCTTGCACCACACGGCCAGGTCTCTGACCTCCTCCTCCCTATAGACACTGTTGTGTCATCGTCAAATTTATTGATGGTGTTGGAGTCGTGCCTGGCCGAGCATGAATACAGAAGGGGCTGAACACGCACCCCCTGAAGGGCCTCTGTGTTGAGGATCAGCATGGCGGATGTGTTGTTACTTACCCTCACCACCTGGGGACGACTGCGTCAGAAAGTCCAGGAAACAGTTGCAGAGGGAGGTTTTTAGTCCCAGGGTCCTTAGCTTATTGATGAGCTTTGAAGGCACTATGGTGCTGAAAACTGAGCTGTAGTCATTGAATAGTATTCTTACATAGGTGTTCCATCTGTCCAGGTGGGAAAGGGCAGTGTGGAGTGCAATATAGACGGCATCATCTGTGGATCTGTTGGGGCGGTATGCAAATTGGAGTGGATCTAGGGTTTCTGGGATGATGCTGTTGATGTGAGCCATGACCTGCCATTCAAAGCATTTCATGGCTACAGATGTGAGTGCTATGGGTCGATAGTTATTTAGGCAGGTTACCTTAGTGTTCTTGAGCACAGGGACTATGGTGGTCTGCTAAAACATGTTTGTATTACAGACTCGGACAGGGAGAGGTTGAAAATGTCAGTGAAGACACCTGCCAGTTGGTCAGAGCATGCACGCAGCACATCTTGGTATTCCATCTGGTCCTGCGGCCTTGTGAATGTTGACCTGTTTAAAGGTCTTAATCACATTGGTGGGAGAGCTGCAGAGAGCATGATCACACAGTCGTGTCCGGAACAGCTGGTGCTCTCATGCATGTTTCAGTGTTATTTGCATCAAAGCGAGTGTAGAAGTAGTTTAGCTCGTCTGGTAGGCTCGTGTCACTGGGCAGCTCTCGGCTGTGCTTCCCTTTGTAGTCTGAAATGGTTTGCAGGCCCTGCCACATCTGAAGAGTGTCAGTGCCGGTATAGTACGACTCGATCTTAGTCCTGTATTGGTGCTTTGCCTGTTTGATGGTTCGTCGGAGGGCATAGCGGGATTTCTTATAAGTTTCCGGCTTAGAGTCCCACTCCTTGAAAGTGGCAGCTCTACCGTTTAGTTCAGTGCAGATGCTGCCTGTAATCCATGGCTTCTGATTGGGGTATGTACGTACGGTCACTGTGGGGACGACGTCATCGAGGTTGTTGATGAAGCCAGTGAAGGATGTGCTGTACTCCTCAATGCCATTGGAGGAATCCCGGAACATATTCCAGTCTGTGCTGCAAATCAGTCCTGTATCTGCTTCATCTGACCACTTTATTATAATGTGTGTGTGTGTGTGTGTGTGTGTGTGTGTGTGTGTGTGTGTGTGTGTGTGTGCGTGTGCGTGCGTGCGTGCGTGCGTGTGTGCGTGCGTGTGTGTGTGTGCGTGCGTGTGTGTGTGTGTGTGTCTGTGACAGCAGTGAAACAGTGCTATAATGGCATCATAATGGAGTGGAGATGAACATTTACAACCTTCCTGGTCCATTAGACAGCCATAATGACACTAGTGCTGGGAACTACACCGCCAAGCCTCACTCTGCTAAAGACCCAGGCCGTGTCCTGAACGGCAGCCTGTTCCCTGCTTTTGAAATGGCTGCTGTCAAAAGAAGTGCACTACATTGGAGTAGTGTGCCATTTGGGACGGAGCTCTGCCTTTCTCTGCAGACCCAGATCTCTTATATTGTTGCGCCTTTCAGTTTTACTGCTGTTTACAGTGGAACAGACCAGACCGTGTGGATGCTGATAACATAGCTATCTAAATGGACTGGCTGGGGCCAGTCTCAGCTCAGGGAGCCAGTCTCAGCTCAGGGAGCCAGTCTCAGTTCAGGGAGCCAGTCTCACCCCAGGGAGCCAGTCTCAGTTCAGGGAGCCAGTCTCACCCCAGGGAGCCAGTCTCAGTTCAGGGAGCCAGTCTCAGCTCAGGGAGCCAGTCTCACCCCAGGGAGCCAGTCTCAGTTCAGGGAGCCAGTCTCACCCCAGGGAGCCAGTCTCAGTTCAGGGAGCCAGTCTCAGTTCAGGGAGCCAGTCTCAGCTCAGGGAGCCAGTCTCAGTTCAGGGAGCCAGTCTCACCCCAGGGAGCCAGTCTCAGTTCAGGGAGCCAGTCTCAGCTCAGGGAGCCAGTCTCAGCTCAGGGAGCCAGTCTCAGTTCAGGGAGCCAGTCTCAGTTCAGGAGCCAGTCTCAGCTCAGGAGCCAGTCTCACCCCAGGGAGCCAGTCTCAGTTCAGGGAGCCAGTCTCAGCTCAGGGAGCCAGT
>NC_088222.1:2293993-2296493 GCF_036934945.1 Oncorhynchus masou masou | reverse complement strand
TCACCTCTCCCCTTCACCCTCTCCCTCCCTCCACTTCACCTCTCTCCCTCTCCCCACTTCACCTCTCTCCCTTCACCTCTCTCCCTCGCTCCACTTCACCTCTCTCCCATCACCTCTCTCCCTCGCTCCACTTCACCTCTCTCCCATCACCTCTCTCCCTCCCCCCACTTCACCTCTCTCCCTTCACCTCTCTCCCTCCCTCCACTTCACCTCTCCCTCCCTCCACTTCACCTCTCTCCCTCCCCCCACTACACCTCTCTCCCATCTCTCCCCCCACCTCTCTCCCATCTCTCCCTCCACCACTCTCCCTCTCCCCACTTCATCTCTCTCCCATCTCTCCCTTCACCTCTCTCCCTCCCCCCACTTCACCTCTCTCCCCTCCCCCCACTTCACCTCACTCCCTCTGCCCCACCTCTCTCCCATCTCCCCTCCACCTCTCTCCCATCTCTCCCTCCCCCACTTCACCTCTCCCTCCCCCCACTTCACCTCTCTTCCATCTCTTCCATCTCTTCCATCTCTCTTCACCTCTCTTCCATCTCTCACCTCTCTCCCATCTCTCCCTCCACCTCTCTCTCCCCCCCCACTTCACCACTCTCCCCTCCCCCCACTTCACCTCACTCCCTCTCCCCCCACCTCTCTCCCATCTCTCCCTCCACCTCTCTCCCTCCACCTCTCTCCCATCTCTCCCTCCACCTCTCTCCCATCTCTCCCTCCCCCACTTCACCTCTCCCCCTCCCCCCACTTCACCTCTCTCCCTCCCCCACTTCACCTCTCTCCCTTCACCTCTCTCCCATCACCTCTCTCCCTCCCCCACTTCACCTCTCTCCCTTCACCTCTCTCCTCCCTCCACTTCACCTCTCTCCCTGCTCCACTTCACCTCTCTCCCATCACCTCTCCCTCCCCCACTTCACCTCTCCCTCCCCCACTTCACCTCTCTCCCTTCACCTCTCCCTCCCCCACATCACCTCTCCCCTCCCCCCACTTCACCTCTCTCCCTCCCCACTTCACCTCTCCCCTTCACCTCTCCCCTCCCCCCACTTCACCTCTCTCCCTCGCCCCACTTCACCTCTCTCCCTTCACCTCTCTCCCTCCCTCCACTTCACCTCTCTCCCTCCCCCCACTTCACCTCTCTCCCTTCACCTCTCTCCCTCCCCCCACTTCACCTCTCTCCCACGCCCCACTTCACCTCTCTCCCATCACCTCTCCCCTCCCCCCACTTCACCTCTCTCCCCTCCCCCACTTCACCTCTCTCCCTTCACCTCTCCCTCCCCACTTCACCTCTCTCCCCACTTCACCTCTCTCCCATCACCTCTCCCCTCCCCCCACTTCACCTCTCTCCCTCCCCCCACTTCACCTCTCCCCTTCACCTCTCTCCCTCCCTCCCTCCACTTCACCCTCCCCTCCCCCCACTACACCTCTCTCCAATCTCTCCCCCACCTCTCTCCCATCTCCCCTCCACCACTCTCCCCCTCCCCCCACTTCACCTCTCTCCCATCTCTCCCCTTCACCACTCTCCTCCCCCACTTCACCTCTCTCCCATCTCTCCCTTCACCTCTCTCCCTCCCCCCACTTCACCTCTCTCCCTCCCCCACTTCACCTCACTCCCTCTGCCCCCACCTCTCCCATCTCTCCCTCCCCCACTTCACCTCCTCCCCTCCCCCCACTTCACCTCTCTCCCCCACTTCACCTCTCTCCCATCTCTCCCTTCACCTCTCTCCCTCCCCCACTTCACCCTCTCCCTCCCCCACTTCACCTCACTCCCTCTGCCCCCACCTCTCCCATCTCTCCCTCCACCTCTCTCCCATCTCTCCCTCCACCTCTTTCCCTCTCCCCCACTTCACCTCTCTCCCTCCCCCCACTTCACCTCTCTCCCATCTCTCCCTCCACCTCTCTCCCATCTCTCCCCCACCTCTCTCCCCCATCTCTCCCTTCACCTCTCTCCCTCTCCCCCCACCTCTCTCCCATCTCTCCCTCCACCTCTCTCCCATCTCTCCCCCCACCTCTCTCCCATCTCTCCCTTCACCTCTCTCCCTCTCCCCACTTCACCTCTCTCCCATCTCTCCCTTCACCTCTCTCCCTCTCCCCACTTCACCTCTCTCCCTCCTCCCACTTCACCTCTCTCCCTCGCCCCACTTCACCTCTCTCCCTCTCCCCCACCTCTCCCATCGCTCCCCCCACCTCTCCCATCTCTCCCTCCACCTCTCTCCCTCCACCTCTCCCATCTCTCCCTCCACCTCTCTCTCCCATCTCTCCCTCCCCCACTTCACCTCTCCCCCCCCCCACTCACCTCTCCCTCCCCCACTTCACATCTCTCGCTCTCCACCTCTCTCCCATCACCTCTCTCCCTCCCATCAACTTCCCTTTCACCTCTCTCCCTCTCTCCACTTCACCTCTCTCCCATCACCTCTCTCCCTCCCCACCACATCACCTCTCTCCCATCTCTCCTTCCCTCAACTTCTCTCACCACCTCTCCCCTTCACCTCTCCCCTCCCCCACTTCA
>NC_088222.1:2179961-2293493 GCF_036934945.1 Oncorhynchus masou masou | reverse complement strand
GGGAGAGATGGGAGAGAGGTGTGAGGGAGAGATGGGAGAGAGGTGAAGGGAGAGATGGGAGAGAGGTGAAGTGGGGAGAGGGAGAGAGGTGGAGGGAGAGATGGGAGAGAGGTGAAGTGGGGAGAGGGAGAGAGGTGGGGGGAGAGGGAGAGAGGTGAAGTGGGGAGGGAGAGAGGTGGGGGGAGAGGGAGAGAGGTGGAGGGAGAGATGGGAGAGAGGTGGGGGGAGAGGGAGAGAGGTGAAGGGAGAGATGGGAGAGAGGTGAAGTGGAGGGAGGGAGAGAGGTGAAGGGCGAGATGGGAGAGAGGTGGGGGAGGAGGGAGAGAGGTGAAGGGAGAGATGGGAGAGAGGTGGGGGGAGAGATGGAGAGAGAGGTGAGAGATGGAAGAGAGGTGAAGAGAGATGGAAGAGATGGAAGAGAGGTGAAGTGGGGGAGGGAGAGAGGTGAAGTGGGGGGAGGAGAGAGAGGTGGGAGGGAGAGATGGGAGAGAGGTGAAGTGGGGAGAGGGAGAGAGGTGAAGGGGGAGAGGGAGAGAGGTGAAGTGGAGGGAGGGAGAGAGGTGAAGGGAGAGATGGGAGAGAGGTGAAGTGGGGGGAGGGAGAGAGGTGGAGAGGGAGAGATGGGAGAGAGGTGAAGGGGAGAGATGGGAGAGAGGTGAAGTGGGGGGAGGGGGAGTGGTGGAGGGAGAGATGGGAGAGAGGTGAAGGGGGGGAGGGAGAGAGGGAGTGGGGAGAGGGAGAGAGGTGAAGTGGAGGGAGGGAGAGAGGTGAAGGGAGAGAGGTGAAGTGGGGGAGGGAGAGAGGTGAAGGGGGGGAGGGGGAGAGGTGAAGTGGGGAGAGGGAGAGAGGTGATGTGGAGGAGGGAGAGGTGGAAGGGGGAGAGGGAGAGAGGTGAGTGGGGGAGAGGGAGAGAGGTGAAGTTGAGGGGAGGGAGAGAGGTGAAGGGAGAGATGGGAGAGAGGGTGAAGTGGGAGGAGGGAGAGAGGTGAAGTGGGGGGAGGGAGAGAGGGTGAAGTGGGGAGAGGAGAGAGAGGTGGAGTGGGGAGGGAGAGAGGTGGAGAGGAGAGAGGTGGAGGAGGGAGAGATGGGGAGGGAGGAGAGAGGAAGGGAGTGAGATGGGAGAGAGTTGGGGGGGGAGGGAGAGGTGGAAGTGGGGAGAGGTGGGAGGAGAGAGGTGAAGTGGGGAGAGGGGAGAGTGAAGTGGGGAGCGAGAGAGGGAGAGAGGTTTGGGAGGGAGAGGTGAAGTGGGGGGAGGGAGAGAGGTGAAGTGGGGGAGGGAGAGAGATGGGGGAGGGAGAGGGTGGGGGAGAGATGGGAGGAGAGGTGAGTGGGGGAGGGGAGAGAGGTGAAGTGGAGGAGGGAGAGGTGGAGGGAGAGATGGGAAGAGGAGAAGGGAGAGATGGGAGAGAGGTGAAGGGGAGGAGATGGGAGAGAGGAGAGACTTTGGTAGAGGTAGGATAGAGGGTGGGGTTTAACCCAGTCTGCATGGAAAGCACGGTAATTGTTTCCTGATGTCAAGCTGTTTCTGGTCTGTGCTCTAAATAAAGAGCCCTCACTGTTCCAAATAATGACTTTCTCCTGCTCTGGTCTGTGAGAGGAGGGTACAGTGCAGCAGTGTGTGTGATACAAAATCTCAGCCCCATCAGATCACAGCCCACCCACCCAGATCACAGCCCCACCAACCAGATCACAGCCCCACCCACCAGATCACAGCCCCACCCACAACATCACCCCCACCACATCACACCCATCACATCACACCCACCACATCACACCACCATCACATCACACCCACCACCACATCACACCCACCACATCACACCCACCACATCACACCCACCTGATCACACCCACCACATCACACCCACCACATCACACCCACCACATCACACCCACCACATCACCACACCACATCACCCACCACATCACACCCACCACATCACCCCCACCACAACACCCCCACCACATCACCCACCACATCACACCCACCACATCACACCCACCATCACACACCCACCACCCACCACCACATCACACACCCACCCCATCACACCCACCACATCACACACCCACCACATCACAACCTCCCACCACACCCCCACCACATCACACACCACCACATCACACACTCACCACCACATCACACCACCCACCACATCACACCCACACCCACCCCCACCACATCATCACACCCACCACCCCTTCACACTCACCACATCACACCCACCACATCACCACCACATCCCCACCCACCACCACATCACACACCCACCACATCACACACCACATCACACACCCACCACATCACACCCACCACATCACACCCACCACATCACACCCATCACATCCCCCACCACATCACACCCATCACATCACACCACCATCATCACACCCACCAGATCACAAACACCACATCACACCCCCACCACATCACACCCACCACATCACCCACCACATCACAACCCACCACCCACCACCACATCACACCACCACATCCCACCAACCATCACACCCACCACCCACCACACCCACCAACCACATCACACCCCCACCACATCACACCCACCACATCACCCCCACCACATCACACCCCCACCACATCACAAACACCACATCAGCCACACCCCACCACATCACCCCACCACATCACACCACCACATCACACACCCACCACATCACACCCACCACATCACCCCCACCCAAATCACACCCACCACATCACACACCCACAACATCACACCACCACATCACCCCACCACATCACACCCACCACATCACACCCACCACCACACACCACCACATCACACATCACCACATCACACCCACCACATCACACCACCACATCACACACCCACCACATCACACCCCCACATCACACCCACCACATCACCCCACCACATCACACCCCACCACATCACACCCACCACATCACACACTCACCACATCACACACCCACCACCACATCCACCACATCACACCATCACACCCCCACCACATCACACCCACCACATCACACACCCACCACATCACACACCACCACATCACACCCACCTGATCACACACACATCACACCCACCAAATCACACACCCACCACATCCACCCACCACATCACATCACACCACACATCACACCCACCACCACACCACCCACCACATCCTCACCCACCACCATGCCCCACCACCACATCCCCACCCTCCACCACATCCCCACCCACCACCACCCCACCACCCACTGCCACACCCACCCACCACCACACCCCCACCCTCCACCCACTAACAGTGACAGGCACCTTCTGCTAATGAGCCTTTCAATAGAAAGGTTTTCAAAAGGACGGATGCACTAAGGATACACTGAATACTGGTTGATACACTCCTTTCATTTCAATCAATACTTCATTTTCATTTCAATGAATACTGGTTGATACACTCCCTTTCATTTCAATGAATACTGGTTGATACACTCCCTTTCATTTCAATCAATACCGGTTGAATATTTCAATGGTTGATACACTCCCTTCATTTCAATCAATACTGGTTGATACACTCCCTTTCATTTCAATGAATACTGGTTGATACACTCCCTTTCATTTCAATGAATACTGGTTGATACTCCATTTCAATCAATTCATTTCAAATGAATACTGGTTGATACACTCCCTCTTTCATTTCAATCAATACTGGTTGATACACTCCCTTTCATTTCAATCAATACTGGTTGATACACTCCTTTCATTTCAATGAATACTGGTTGATACACTCCTTTCATTTCATTTCAACATCAATACTGGTTGATACACTTTCATTTCAATGAATACTGGTTGATACACTTTCATTTCAATGAATACTGGTTGATACCTTTCATTTCAATGAATATTTCAATGAATACTGGTTGATATAATCCCTTTCAATGAATACTGGTTGATACACTCCTCTTTCATTTCAATCAATACTGGTTGATACACTCCCCTTTCATTTCAATGAATACTGGTTGATACCTTTCATTTCAATGAATTTCATTTCATTTCAATGAATACTGGTTGACACTGCATGAGAAGCTTCCAAGAATTTGATGCAGGCAAATGTATCTAACCTACTCATATCAGTCAACTTTCCATATTAGTCAACCTTCCATAGATAGACAGAGAAAGAGAGAGAGAGAGGGAGGAGAGAGGGAAAGAGAGAGAGAGAGGGAAGAGAGAGAGAGAGAAGAGAGAGAGAGAGAGAGAGAGGGAGAGGGGGGGAGGGGAGGGAGGAGGGAGAGAGGAAGGGAAAGAGAGAGAGGGAAGAGAGAGAGGGAAAGAGGAGAGGGAGAGAGAGAGAGAGGGGGAGAGAGGGGGAGAGAGGGAGAGAGGGGGAGAGAGGGGGAGAGAGAGGAGGGAGGGAGGAAGAGAGAGGAGGAGAGAGGGGGAGGGAGGAGAGAGAGATTGAGGGGGGGAGAGAGAAGGAGAGAAAGAGAGAAGGAGAGAAAGAGAGAGAGAGAGGGAGAGAGAGAGAGGGGGGGAGAGAGAGGAGAGAGAGGGGATAGGGAAAGGAGGAGGGAGAGAGAGGAGAGAGAGAAGAGAGAGAGAGAGAAGGGGGAGGGGATGGAGGGAGGGGAGAGAGAAGAGAGACAGAGAAGGGGGAGGGAGAGAGAGAGATTGAGGGGGGGAGGGAGGGAGAGAGAGAGTGGGGAGGGAGGGAGGGAGAGAGAGAGAGAGAGAGGGAGAGGGAGCGAGAGAGAGAGAGAGGGAGGAGCGAGGGGAAAGGAGAGAGAAGTGGGAGGAGAGAGAGAGAGAGAGAAGTGGGAGGGAGAGAGGGAGTGAGAGAAAGGGAGGGAGAGAGAGAGAGGAGAGGGAGTGAGAGAGAGGGAGGGTGAGAGAAAGGGAGGAGGAGAGAGAGAGAGGGAGAGGGAGTGAGAGAGAGGGAGTGAGAGAGAGAGAGGGAGTGAGAGAGAGAGAGGGAGGTAGAGAGGAGAGGGAGTGAGAGAGAGAGAGAGAGAGAGAGGGAGTGAGAGAAAGGAGAAGGAGAGGGAGAGAGAGAGAGACACAGAGCTAGAAGTGTTTATCATCTGTCGCTGGTCTATGTGGGCAGCAGCTCATTTATATAGTACTTAGTATCAGTTACATGGTATTTTTCTATCTGTTGCCAGATGCTGTCAGCTGAAAATATACTGGGTTTATATGTTATAGTGCCTATCATTCATCAGATGGTCTACCTCTCAACTTTCAGCTCCTGAGTGACTCCCTGAGCTGGTCAATCTACTCTCCCTCCCCTGAGCCTGGTCTGGTCTGGTCTGGTCTGGTCTGGTCTGGTCTGGTCTGTCTGCTCTGGTCTGTCCAGTCTGGTCTGTCCAGTCTGGTCTGTCTCCTCTGGGTCTCTCCAGTCTGGTCTGTCTAGTCCTGGTCTCTCCAGTCTGGTCTGTCCAGTCTGGTCTGTCTTGTCTGGTCTGTCTAGTCTGGTCTGTCCAGTCTGGTCTGTCTACTCTGGTCTGTCCAGTCTGGTCTGTCTACTCTGGTCTGTCTTGTCTGGTCTGTCTAGTCTGGTCTGTCCAGTCTGGTCTGTCCAGTCTGGTCTGTCTACTCTGGTCTGTCCAGTCTGGTCTGTCTACTCTGGTCTGTCTTGTCTGGTCTGTCTAGTCTGGTCTGTCCAGTCTGGTCTGTCAGTCTGGTCTGTAGAGTCTGGTCTGTCCAGTCTGGTCTGTCTACTCTGGTCTGTCTAGTCTGGTCTGTCCAGTCTGGTCTGTCTACTCTGGTCTGTCCAGTCTGCTGTCTGTCCAGTCTCTGTAGTCTGTCTTGTCTGGTCTGTCTAGTCTGGTCTGTCCAGTCCAGTGGTCTGTCCTGTCTAGTCTGGTCTGTCTAGTCTGGTCTGTCTAGTCTGGTCTGTCCAGTCTGGTCTGTCTACTCTGGTCTGTCTAGTCTGGTCTGTCTACTCTGGTCTATAGAGTCTGGTCTCTCCAGTCTGGTCTGTCCAGTCTGGTCTGTCTACTCTGGTCTGTAGAGTCTGGTCTGGTCTGTCTAGTCTGGTCTGTCTAGTCTGGTCTGTCCAGTCTGGTCTGTCTACTCTGGTCTGTCTACTGGTCTGGGTCTGTCTGGTCTCTCCACTGGTCTGTCCAGTCTGTCTGTCCAGTCTGGTCTGTAGAGTCTGGTCTGTAGAGTCTGGTCTGTCCAGTCTCTGTCTACTCTGGTCTGTCTTGTCTGGTCTGTCTACTCTGGTCTGTCTGTAGTCTGGTCTGTCTGTAGAGTCTCTGGTCCTGTCTAGTCTCTGGTCTGTCTGTCTACTCTGGTCTGTCTAGTCTGTCTGTCTACTCTGGTCTATAGAGTCTGGTCTCTCCAGTCTGGTCTGTCTACTCTGGTCTGTCTAGTCTGGTCTGAGTCTGGTCTGTCTAGTCTGGTCTGTCCAGTCTGGTCTGTCCAGTCCAGTCTGGTCTGTCTACTCTGGTCTGTCTACTCTGGTCTGTCTACTCTGGCCTGTCTACTCTGGTCTGTCTACTCTGATCTGTCTACTCTGGTCTGTCTACTCTGGCCCTGTCTACTCTGGTCTGTCTAATCTGACCTGGTCTCTCCAGTCTGGTCTACTTGGTCTGTCTAGTCTGGTCTGTCCAGTCTGGTCTGTCTATCTGGTCTGTCTACTCTGGTCTGTCTACTCTGCCTCCTCTGAGCCTGGCTTTGTAAAAGACCTGAGTTCTACTTTCTAGAATAATTTCAAATAGTTTATCTGTGCTCGATTGAGCTTGTTTGATTAAAACATGCTTTATTAATAGTCTCAAAACTGTGCAGACCTGTCAGGCCAAAGCAAACGATTGCCCCTGAGCTGAGACTGGCTCCCTGAGCTGAGACTGGCTCCCTGAGCTGAGACTGGCTCCCTGGGGTGAGACTGGCTCCCTGGGGTGAGACTGGCTCCTGGGGTGAGACTGGCTCCCTGAGCTGAGACTGGCTCCTGAGCTGAGACTGGCTCCCTGAGCTGAGACTGGCTCCCTGAGCTGAGACTGGCTCCCTGGCCTGAGACTGGCTCCTGGGGTGAGACTGGCTCCTGAGCTGAGACTGGCTCCCTGGACTGAGACTGGCTCCCTTGCCTGAGACTGGCTCCCTGGGGTGAGACTGGCTCCTGAACTGAGACTGGCTCCCTGGGGTGAGACTGGCTCCTGAGCTGAGACTGGCTCCCTGAGCTGAGACTGGCTCCCTGAGCTGAGACTGGCTCCCCCTGGGGTGAGACTGGCTCCATGAGCTGAGACTGGCTCCTGAGCTGAGACTGGCTCCTGGACTGAGACTGGCTCCCTGGGGTGAGACTGGCTCCCTGAACTGAGACTGGCTCCCTGAGCTGAGACTGGCTCCCTGGGGTGAGACTGGCTCCCTGAACTGAGACTGGCTCCCTGAGCTGAGACTGGCTCCCTGAACTGAGACTGGCTCCCTGGGGTGAGACTGGCTCCCTGAACTGAGACTGGCTCCCTGGGGTGAGACTGGCTCCCTGAGCTGAGACTGGCTCCCTGAGCTGAGACTGGCTCCCTGAACTGAGACTGGCTCCTGAACTGGGGCGGGGTGAGACTGGCTCCTGAACTGAGACTGGCTCCCTGGGGTGAGACTGGCTCCCTGGGGTGAGACTGGCTCCCTGAGCTGAGACTGGCTCCCTGAGCTGAGACTGGCTCCTGAGCTGAGACTGGCTCCTGAACTGAGACTGGCTCCCTGAGCTGAGACTGGCTCCCTGAGCTGAGACTGGCTCCCTGAACTGAGACTGGCCCCAGCCAGTCCATTTAGATAGCTATGTTATCAGCATCCACACGGTCTGGTCTGTTCCACTGTAAACAGCAGTAAAACTGAAAGGCGCAACAATATAAGAGATCTGGGTCTGCAGAGAAAGGCAGAACTCCGTCCCCCAAGGCACACTACTCCAATGTAGTGCACTTCTTTTGACAGCAGCCATTTCAAAGCAGGGAACAGGCTGCCGTTCAGGACACGGCCTGGGTCTTTAGCAGAGTGAGGCTTGGCGGTGTAGTTCCCAGCACTAGTGTCATTATGGCTGTCTAATGGACCAGGAAGGTTGTAAATGTTCATCTCCACTCCATTATGATGCCATTATAGCACTGTTTCACTGCTGTCACAGACACACACACACACGCAAGCACACACACACACACACACACACACACACACACACACACACACACACACACACACACACACACACACACACACACACACACACACACACACACACACACACACACACACACACACACACACACACACATTATAATAAAGTGGTCAGATGAAGCCGATACAGGACTGATTTGCAGCACAGACTGGAATATGTTCCGGGATTCCTCCAATGGCATTGAGGAGTACAGCACATCCTTCACTGGCTTCATCAACAACCTCGATGACGTCGTCCCCACAGTGACCGTACGTACATACCCCAATCAGAAGCCATGGATTACAGGCAGCATCTGCACTGAACTAAACGGTAGAGCTGCCAAGGAGCTGTCAAGGAGTGGGACTCTAACCCGGAAACTTATAAGAAATCCCGCTATGCCCTCCGACGAACCATCAAACAGGCAAAGCACCAATACAGGACTAAGATCGAGTCGTACTATACCGGCACTGACGCTCTTCAGATGTGGCAGGGCCTGCAAACCATTTCAGACTACAAAGGGAAGCACAGCCGAGAGCTGCCCAGTGACACGAGCCTACCAGACGAGCTAAACTACTTCTACACTCGCTTTGATGCAAATAACACTGAAACATGCATGAGAGCACCAGCTGTTCCGGACGACTGTGTGATCATGCTCTCCTTTAAAGACCATGGTGCTTGCCTACGGAGCTGTGAGGGGAAACCGCAGTACCTCCAGGCTCTGATCAGGCCCTACACCCAAACAAGGGCACTGCGTTCATCCACCTCTGGCCTGCTCGCCTCCCTACCACTGAGGAAGTACAGTTCCCGCTCAGCTGAGTCAAAAACTGTTCGCTGCTCTGGCCCCCCAATGGTGGAACATCTCTCACGACGCCAGGACACCAGGAGAGACTGTCTTCCGGAATACACCTTCTCCCCCCCTTAAATGACACTGTAAGTGGCTGTTCCACTGGATGTCAGAAGGTGAATTCACCAATCGCTCTGGATAAGAGCGTCTGCTAATGTGAAATTAAATGTGACCTTTAAACAGGTCAACATTCACAAGGCCGCAGGACCAGATGGAATACCAAGATGTGTGCTGCGTGCATGCTCTGACCAACTGGCAGGTGTCTTCACTGACATTTTCAACCTCTCCCTGTCCGAGTCTGTAATACAAACATGTTTTAGCAGACCACCATAGTCCCTGTGCTCAAGAACACTAAGGTAACCTGCCTAAATAACTATCGACCCATAGCACTCACATCTGTAGCCATGAAATGCTTTGAATGGCAGGTCATGGCTCACATCAACAGCATCATCCCAGAAACCCTAGATCCACTCCAATTTGCATACCGCCCCAACAGATCCACAGATGATGCCGTCTATATTGCACTCCACACTGCCCTTTCCCACCTGGACAGATGGAACACCTATGTGAGAATACTATTCAATGACTACAGCTCAGTTTTCAGCACCATAGTGCCTTCAAAGCTCATCAATAAGCTAAGGACCCTGGGACTAAAAACCTCCCTCTGCAACTGTTTCCTGGACTTTCTGACGAGTCGTCCCCAGGTGGTGAGGGTAAGTAACAACACATCCGCCATGCTGATCCTCAACACAGAGGCCCTTCAGGGGTGCGTGTTCAGCCCCTTCTGTATTCATGCTCGGCCAGGCACGACTCTAACACCATCAATAAATTTGACGATGACACAACAGTGTCTATAGGGAGGAGGAGGTCAGAGACCTGGCCGTGTGGTGCAAGGACAACAACCTCTCCCTCAACAAGATCAAGACAAAGGAGATGATTGTGGACTACCTGAAAAGAGGACCGAGCACGCCCCATTCTCATCGACGGGGCTGCAGTGGAGCAGGTTGAGAGCTTCAAGTTCCTTGTTGTCCACATCACCATCAAACCATCATAGTCCAAGCACACCAAGACGGTCGTGAAAAGTTCACATCAAAACCTATTCCCCCTCAGGAGCAGGAGCAGGAGAAGCGACAGGTGCAGCAGGAGCAACAGTAGCAGCAGCAGCAGCAGCAGCAGTGGGAGAGGCTGCACTATTTGGAGAAGTGGACTTGGGAGGAGAGATCCTTGACGGGAAAGGACCCTGGGCAGAGCCAGGGGAATATTGCCGCCCCAAAGCCGAGCTGGAGGCAACGAAAGCAGAGAGGCGACATTATGAGGAGCTAGCACGGCAGAGCGGCTGGAAGCCCGAGAGGCACCCCCAAAATGTATTGGGGCGGGCACAGGGGAGAGTGTGGCAGAGTCAGGAGCCAGACCTGAGCCAACTCCCCCTGTTTACCGTAAGGAGCCATGGATGTTATCGGAGCTATCGGCGAAGCTGAGGGCTGAGTCTGAGAGGGTCGAGGAGTTATTGGACAGAATGGAGGAAAGTGAACGGATGGGAGATGAGGAGACACTTGAGGAGGTGTTAATAGAATTGGGGAGTGTGAAGAAAGAGAGCAGTTGATTTGGCGTAGTATGCAAGGCATTCGCCCTGAGGTGCGTGTCCCCAGCCCGGTACCACCAGTGCCAGCACCCCGCACCAGGCTGTCTCTCCGTCCCATCAACACAGGTGCTCCCGCCTGTCCGGCGCTAACAGAGTTTCCGCCCCTCAGTCCAGAGGCGCCAGTGCTCCTCAGTCCAGAGGCGCCAGAGCTTCTCTGTCCAGCGCCGCCTGAGCTGTCCGTCTGCCCAGCGCCATCTGAACTGTCCATCTGTCCAGCTCTGTCAGAGCCTACCTCTTCTCCAGTGCAGCCGGTGTCTCCCGCCTGTCCGGCGCTACCAGAGTTTAGAGGCGCCAGAGTCCCTCAGTCCAGAGGCGCCAGAGTCCCTCAGTCCAGCAGCCAGTCTGCCAGGATCCGCCATTCAGCCAGGATCCGCAAGTCAGACAGGATCTGCCAGAACTGCCAGTCAGCCAGGATCTGTCGGAACAACCAGTCAGCCAGGATCTGCCAGAACCACCAGCCAGCCAGGATCTGCCTGAGCTTCCTCTCAGTCCTGAGCTTCCTCTCAGTCCCGAGCTTCCCCTCAGTCCTGAGCTACCTCAGTCCCAAGCTGCCCCTCATTCCGGAGCTGCCCCTCATGTCCAGTGGGGCCCGTTGTTAGGGTTCCTAGGCCAAGGTTAGCGGCGAGGTTCGCCACTCAAGGGACGCTAAGGAGGTGGACTAAGACAATTATGGAGTGGAGTCCAGCGACAGAGCCGCCACCGCAGACAGATGCCCACCCAGACCCTCCACTATAGGTTTAGGTTGTGCGGTCGGAGTCCGCACCTTGGGGGTGTGGGGGGGGGGGGTACCTGTCACGTTCTGACCATCGTTCTTGTGTGTTTTCCTTGTTTTAGTGTTGGTCAGGACGTGAGCTGGGTGGGCATTCTATGTTGTGTGTCTGGTTTGTCTATTTCTATGTTTGGCCTGATATGGTTCTCAATCAGTGGCAGGTGTTAGTCAGTGTCTCTGATTGGGAACCATATATAGGTAGCCTGTTTTGTGTTGGGTTTTGTGGGTGATTGTTCTTGTCTTTGTTACACCAGATAGGGCTGTTTTCGGGTTTTCACGGTTGTTGTTTTTGTATATTGTTGTATTTTCATCTTTATTAAAGATGTATCTAAATAACCATGCTGCGTTTTGGTCCACCTCTCCTACCCAGGAAGAATCCCGTTACAGTAACACCTGTTGTATTCAGTGTATGGGACTAACACACACACACACGCACGCACGCATGCACACATTATATCATTGTGTCACTGCTGTCCTCCATCCATAGATAGACCATTATACCTGATCAGTGTGTCACCAAAATGTGGGTGCATCCAAAATGGCTTTTTTTGACCCATAGGGTTCTGGTCAAAAGCAGTGCACTAAATAAGGAACTTGGAACACAGGCCAAAGTCCCTGTCCTCAACCTCCCATCGTCATGACAACATCTTCTGGCTGAGAGGAGGGAGAGTGGTTGGACCAGGCCAGAGTGTGAAGAAGAGGCTACCCTATACTACCCTCACTGAGTCCTCAGTGGGAAGACGTCACACAGACAGGCAGGCAGGCAGGTAGGCAGGCAGGCAGGCAGGCAGGCAGGCAGGCAGGCAGGCAGACAGACAGACAGACAGACAGCAGGCAGGCAGGCAGGCAGACAGACAGACAGACAGACAGACAGACAGACAGACAGACAGACAGACAGACAGACAGACAGACAGACAGACAGACAGACAGACAGACAGACAGACCATAATGTCTCTCACCAAGCAGCTCAGTAAAGAAAAGGAGAAAGTGAAGCAGCCATGATATCCTGACGGTCTGTAGGGATCCCCTCAGGAAAACACAAGAGGATGAGAGGAGGAGACAGGAAGAGGAAAAGATGAAGTTAAAAAGGGAAAAGACATAAGAGAAGATGTGTGACTGAGTTCCCCCGGGAACATCCATCCAGTCTATTTAAATGTTTTATGTTCTGATATCCAATTGGTAGTTACAGTCTTGTCCCATCGCTACAACACCCGTACGGACTCAGGAGAGGCAAAGGTCAAGAACCATGCGTCCTCCAAAACACATCCCCGGCTAAAGTTACACTGCTTCTTCACACACTGCTTAACCCGGAAGCCAACCGCACCAGAGGAAACCATGTACACCTGGCGACCGTGTCAGCGTGCCAGACGGCCTAGGTCACCCCGGGCTGGCCAAACCCTCCCCTAACCCGGACGACGCTGGTCCAATTGTGCGCCGCCTCATGGGTCTCCCGGTTGCGCCTGGCTTTGACACAGCCCGGTATCGAACCCGGATCTGTAGTGATGCCTCAAGCACTGTGATGCAGTGCCTTAGACCTGAGCTACTCAGGAGGCCCCACTCATCTTGTTTTAAAAATAATTAAGAGTATATTGAAGCACCCGTGCGTCAATCTAATGAACATTCTGAAAACCCTCCCACAAGTGTCACATGACTCCTCTGATGGTAACCCAAACAAACGCCCGGAAGAAGATCGTTTTAGTGGCAACAAAAATAAGGGGTTAAATATGTGTCACAAAAATAGAAATACTTTATACTTTATTTCCTGAGCTTTCTTATATCATCTAGATATAGTACAGACACTTCAACCCCCCAACAGCGAAGACTTTTAAAGGTTGTAACCACCCACCCCTCATATCCCAAACCATGTACAACACCCCACTCCCTCTGGTAACAATTAACAATGTTTGGTCATTGTTTTATTACTTTTGAACTGGACGTTGCTGATATAATTTTCATTTAGTCTGATGCCTCTCCGTGCCTCTTGTCCTGTATTTAACACGATGGGCGTCCATCTTTAGACTATGTTCACTCACCATAGAGATGTCTTCGCTGTTGACAATGTGGGTTCCATTGAACTATTGACCAGCAGCTGGAGCTCTTTTCTCTGCAGTCTTCAACATAAAGCCTCTCTTCAACCTTAGACAGCATGTCGTTTATGTCAGGCTCTCCTCGTCCCTGTAGACACCAGATTAAACCCATCACTGTGGTTGTCCCTGTAGACACCAGATTAAACATATCACTGTGGTTGTCCCTGTAAACACCAGATTAAACCAATCACTGTGGTTGTCCCTGTAGACACCAGATTAAACCCATCACTGTGGTTGTCACTATAGACACCAGATTAAACCCATCACTGTGGTTGTCCCTGTAGACACCAGATTAAACACATCACTGTGGTTGTCCCTATAGACACCAGATTAAACCAATCACTGTGGTTGTCCCTATAGACACCAGATTAAACACATCACTGTGGTTGTCCCTATAGACACCAGATTAAACACATCACTGTGGTTGTCCCTATAGACACCAGATTAAACCCATCACTGTGGTTGTCCCTATAAACACCAGATTAAACACATCACTGTGGTTGTCCATGTAGACACCAGATTAAACCCATCACTGTGGTTGTCCCTGTAGACACCAGATTAAACCCATCACTGTGGTTGTCCCTATAAACACCAGATTAAACCCATCACTGTGGTTGTCCCTATAGACACCAGATTAAACCCATCACTGTGGTTGTCCCTGTAGACACCAGACACCACCCATCACTGTGGTTGTCCCTATAGACACCAGATTAAACCCATCACTGTGGTTGTCCCTATAGACACCAGATTAAACCCATCACTGTGGTTGTCCCTGTAGACACCAGATTAAACACATCACTCACTTAAACACATCACTGTGGTTGTCCCTATAGACACCAGATTAAACCCATCACTGTTGTTGTCCCTACTTAAACCCATCACTGTGGTTGTCCCTGTAGACACCAGATTAAACCCATCACTGTGGTTGTCCCTATAGACACCAGATTAAACACATCACTGTGGTTGTCCCAATACCCATCATCACTGTGGTTGTATCTCACTGTAGACACCAGATTAAACCCATCACTGTGGTTGTCCCTATATCACTGTGGTTGTCTCTATAGACACCAGATTAAACCCATCACTGTGGTTGTATCTGTAGACACCAGATTAAACACGTAACTGTGGTTGTCCCTGTAGACACCAGATTAAACACATCACTGTGGTTGTCCCTATAGACACCAGATTAAACCCATCACTGTGGTTGTCCCTATAGACACCAGATGTGGTTGTCCCTGTAACACCACATCACTGTGGTTGTCCATGTAGACACCAGATTAAACCCATCACTGTGGTTGTCCCTATAGACACCAGATTAAACCCATCACTGACACCAGATTAAACCCATCACTGTGGTTGTCCCTATAGACACCAGATTAAACACATCACTGTGGTTGTCCCTATAGACACCAGATTAAACCCATCACTGTGGTTGTCCCTATAGACACCAGATGTGGTTGTCCCTGTAGACACCAGATTAAACCCATCACTGTGGTCCCTGTCCCTCACTGTATAGACACCAGATTAAACCCATCACTGTGGATGTCCCTATAGACACCAGATTAAACACATCACTGTGGTTGTCCCTGTAGACACCAGATTAAACACATCACTGTGGTTGTCTCTATAGACACCAGATTAAACCCATCACTGTGGTTGTCCCTATAGACAACAGATTAAACCCATCACTGTGTTAAAACCCCTTAAATATTGTTTTTTTATATGTTTGCCTAAAATGACGTACACAAATCTAACTGCCTGTAGTTTTATTAGCATCTTTGAAATGCAAGAGAAAGGCCATAATGTAATTTTGCAGTTCAGGTGCAATTTAGATTTTGGCCACACGATGGCAGCAGTGTGTGTGCAGATTGATCCATTAAAGCATCGCAATACTGGACAATATTTTGTATCAAGTAAGCCCAAATGTGCCGAATTGGTCAACTGATACATTGTCAAGTGCATAACTAGACAAAAGACAAATGATATGGTAATACAACATTTAAGTTTACATGATACCAGGGAAGTCTTACATGATGGATCATTTGCTTTCACACATATAGATGGCCGGGCGGGGTGGGTGTGGAGCCAGAGACAGCAAGGGTTCAAACTGTAGAACCCAGTTACTACATTTGAATATAAAAATTGATTTTATCAAACAAAACTACGCAACATTTTATCTCTGGGACTTCAGGATGAGAAGTACATTATTTATTTATCAAACCAGTTGCCTTGAAGTTTTCTCCTCAAACAACAGCATGGGATTTTATTACGATAATAGCTACTGTAAATTGGACAGTGCAATAAGATTAACAATCATTTTATATTTCTGCCCATATAAGACATGTCTATGTCCTGGAAAGTTTGCTGTTACTTACAACGTTATTCTAGTCACATTAGCGCACGTTAGCTCAACCCGTCCCATTGTTGGGACAGCAATCCCGTAGAGGTTTTTAACAGTTTTTTGAGAGTGGCACAAATCATGCTTCATTTACAGCCAATGTTGAATATTTATCATTTTAAACTAGGAAAAGACACCCTTAATCTTAGACTTGGGACCACGCAGCCACTCTACGTCGTTGTCTTGGCAGTGTTCTTAGGGTCTTTGTCCTGTTGGAAGGTGCACCTTCCCTCCAGACTAAAGCCCTGAGCATTCTGGAGCAGGTTTTCATCAAGGATCTCGCTGTACTTTGCTCCGTTCATCTTTCCCTTGATCCTGACTAGTCTCCCAGGCCCTGCCGCTGAAAAACATCGCCACTGCGTGATGCTGCCACCACCATGCTTCACCTTAGGGATGGTTACAAGTTTCCTCATAACATGACGCTTGGCATTCAGGCGAAAGAGTTCAATTTCAGTTCCATCAGACCATCAGACCACCAGATAATCTTGTTTCTCATGGTCTGAGAGTCCCTAGGTGCATTTTGGCAAACTCCAAGCGGACTTTCATGTGCCTTTTACTGAGGAGTGGCTTCTGTCTGGCCACTCCACCATAAAGGCCTGATTGGTGGAGTGCTGCAGAGGTGGTTGTCCTTCTGAAGGTTCTCCCATCTCCACAGAGGAACTCTGGAGCTCTTTCAGAGTGACCATCAGGTTCCTCCCTAATTGCTCAATTTGGCCTGGAGGCCAGCTCTAGGAAGAGTCTTGGTGGTTCCAAACTTCTTCCATTTAAGAATGACGGAGGCCACTATGTTCTTGGGACCTTCAATACTACTTTTATACACTTTCCCTTCAATACTGTTATGTTACACTTCCCCAGATTCAGATCCTTCTCCACATGTTAGATTTATTCTGAAATGGATTAATGAAAAACATTTCCTCGTCAATCTACACACAATACCCCATAATGACATCACAATACCCAATAATGACATCACAATACCCCATAATGACATCACAATACCCCATAATGACAAAGTGAAAACAGGTTATAATTTTTTACAAGTTTTTGGAGAAAAAACCCAGAAATACCTTATTATACCTCAGTATTCAGAACCTTTGCTAGGAGGCTTGAAATTGATCTCAGGTGCATTCTGTTTCCATTGATCATCCTTAAGATGTTTCTACAACTTGATTAGAGTCCACCTGTGTTAAATTCAATTGATTGTTTTGGGAAGGCACACGCCTGTCTATATAAATCTTCTTAAGGCTAGGAGTCCCGATTGCAGGACAACTTCCAGTGAAACTTGTGGCAATTCATATAAATAATCATACAAATTATGGATATTAAAGATTTAGGTAGACATACAGGAAGTACCAGGTAATAACATGGCTATATACAGGGAGTACCAGGTAATAACATGGCTATATACTGAAGTACCAGGTAATAACATGGTTATATACAGGAAGTACCAGGTAATAACATGGATATATACAGGGAGTACCAGGTATAACATGGTTATATACAGGAAGTACCAGGTAATAACATGGTTATATACAGGAGTATAATAACATGGTTATAGGAACATGGTTACCAGGTAATAACATGGTTATATATACCAGGTAATAACATGGTTACAGGAGTACCAGGTAATAACATGGTATATACAGGAAGTACCAGGTAATAACATGGTTATATACAGGAAGGCTATATATACAGGGTACAGGTAATAACATGGTTATATACAGGAAGTACCAGGTAATAACATGGTTATATACAGGAAGTACCAGGTAGGTAATAACATGGTTATATACAGGAAGTACCAGGTAATAACATGGATATATACAGGAGTACCAGGTAATAACATGATATACAGGAAGTACCAGGTAATAACATGGCTATATACAGGAAGTACCAGGTAATAACATGGTTATATACAGGAAGTACCAGGTAATAACATGGATATATACAGGGAGTACCAGGTAATAACATGGTTATATACAGGAAGTACCAGGTAATAACATGGCTATATAACAAAATACAGGAAGTACCAGGAAGTATATATACCTAGGTTAATACAGGAAGTACCAGGTAATAACACCTGGTGTGGCTGTATATACAGGAAGTGGTGGCTATATACAAGTCCTAGTAATAAGCACCTGGTGTGGCTGTATGTGTGTGTGTGTGTGTCTGTGTGATATGTATGTGTGTGTGTGCGTGTGTGTCTGTGTGTGTGTGTGTGTGTGTGTGTGTGTGTGTGTGTGTGTGTGTGTGTGTGTGTGTGTGTGTGTGTGTGTGTGTGTGTGTGTGTGTGTGTGTGTGTGTGTGTGTGTGTGTGTGTGTGCTGTGTGGTGTGTCTGTGTGCGTGCGTGGATGTGTGTGTTTCTGTGTGCGTGTGCGTGGATGTGTGTGTTTCTGTGTGCGTGGTGCGTGGATGTGTGTGTTTCTGTGTGCGTGTGTGTGTGTGTGTCTGTGTGGTGTGTCTGTGTGCGTGCGTAGATGTGCGTGTGTCTGTCTATGTCCTGGGAAATGTTCTTGTTACTTACAACGTTATGCTAATCACATTAGCGCACGTTAGCTCAGCTGTCCTGGTGGAGGGACACTGATCGCGTAGAGGTTAATCACAAAGACAATGTATGCCCCCTATTATTCCCCTCTCTTATAAGTAACTCTGTTATTAGGACACGCTTTTGTCATCATTATGATGTCTCCAGATTGACTTTAGAAGCAGTATAACTTTAGCGAACTAGCTAACATTGAGGGGAGAGCAACAACATTTTAGCTCACGTTATTTTAACAATGTCATCATATGTCATTGTATTTCCAGGCCACTTTAGTTATATTATATATATATATATATATATATATATATATATATATATATTTTACTAAACAGTCATTAGGCCAGTTCAGATAAACTTGGCATTAACTGTCAGTCAGACATCAATCTGATGCAGCTTTTGTAAAACCTTGATAACAATGTGCAACGACGCGATTGACGGAGGTGCTACCCTTGAATTGTTGGTTTTGAATTTACGCCTTCTCCCTCTAGATTGTGTGCCTAATGGTATGCTCCAAGATGACAAACTATAAATGTAATATAAGTGTAAAAGCAGCTTAGAGCAGGTACATGTAGTGTTGGGAAACCTTTTCTCAGATGTTGTATAACAAGATGGCAGTCGGACGTGTGTCTTTGACTTGTCCCGTCCTGTCCCATGTATATATCTTTTTCTTCATATATATTTCCAATATATTTAATCTCACTTTCCATCTACGGACTGAATATACTTCCTACAACCTGCCTCACCCAATGTGGTACGGATCTACTATTTTTACACTTTAGAACCGGAACCCCCATCAGAAGCTCGCCAAACTAGCTATAACATTTTCCACCAAGATAGAACTGCCAAAGGGTGCGGCGTTGCAATCTACTGCAGAGATCTGTCTTACTATCCAGGTCTGTACCCAAACAATTCGAACGTCTACTTTTAAAAAGTCTCTTACTGTTGCCACTTGCTATAGACCACCTTCTGCCCCCAGCTGTGCCCTGGACACCATATTTTAATTGATTGCCCTCCAGCTATCTTCAGAGCTCGTGCTGCTAGGTGACCTAAACTGGGACATGCTTAACAGGATTCAGACACGGCTAGGACATCCGGGTTGGCAGAGTGTGCTAAAGCAGTGAATAAAATAAACTTAGGGAGGAGGTTTATAATGTTAACATGCATGAAACCAAGGCTATTACGGTTACAGAAGTCATCAAAAGAGAGCGCCTAGGGAATGGGAGTGGAGCTAGGCACTGCAGGGCTTGGATTCATCTCTACATCGCCAGAGGAACAGAGGAGGAGTAGGATGAGGGTACGGCTAAAGGCTATCAGGACTGGTCGTTTAGTGCTTCAGAGCAGAGAGTGAAAGGAGCAGGTTTCTGGGCGTGAGAGAATAGATTCAAGGCATAATGTACAGACAAAGGTAAGGTAGGAAGAGAGTCCATTGAGGTAAACCTAGGCATTGAGTAATGATGAGAGAGATCTTGTCTCGAGATACGTTTAAACCAGGTTATATCACCACATATGTGGTAGTCGGAAATAAATGGTAGGTTAAAAATCGTGCATGTATTGTTGACTTGCTGTTATTGAATACAGATCGCCCCGTCAACAATTTGATCGATTATTAACGTTTAAAAATACCTAAAGTTGGATTACAAAAGTAGTTTGAAATATTTTGGCAAAGTTTATAGGCAACTTTTGAAATGTTTTGTAATGACGTTGCGTTTTGGAAAGCTGTTTTTTTCCGGATCAAACCTGCTTTATAAATGGACATTTTGGGTATACATGGACAGAATTAATCGAAAAAAAGGACCAATTGTGATGTTTATGGGACATATTGGAGTGCCAACAAAGAAGCTCGTCAAAGGTAATGCATGTTTTATATTTTATTTCAGAGTTTTGTGTAGCGCTGCTAACGCTAGTTCTATTGTTTACAACTGGATCAGCTGGTTCAGGGGGTGCATGCTATCAGATAATAGCTTCTCATGCTTTCGCCGAAAAGCATTTTTAAAATCTGACATGTTGGCTGGATTCACAACGAGTGTAGTTTTAATTGAGTACGCTAGCGTCTCACTATCCCTATTGAGCAGGGCTGGAGGCTCTACAGTTTGTACAGTGAATTAAGACAATAACCAGGACAGTAATGGACAAGGCATATTGACATTAGGGAGAGGCATGTGTAGCCGGGTGATCATAGGGGTCCAGTGAGTAATTAAGCTGGCTAGAGACACGGCGATTCAGACAGCTAGCAGGCCGGGGCTAGAAACCTAGCAGAAGGGCCTTAGAGGGATGTCTCGATGGAGGAATCTCTGTTTTGGCCTCCGCGTGTGGTGACGTCGATAGACCAGTCGTGATTAGTAGGGTTCTGAGTAGCAGAGGGGTCCAAGTCCAATTGGCAAAATAGGTTTAGTGGCCCAAGAGATTGGCCGATGGATCTATACAGCTAACAGTCCAATATGCTCGAGCCAGCTAGCAGCTAGCGGGCCGCGCCAAGCGGATGGGCATTCAGGGGACGGCGCGATGTAGAGGCCAGTTGAGTATCCCCTCAAGCAGATTACGACGTAGTCCAGTCGTGAAGGATCGGCGAGGTTCCGTGTCCCGTACCAGCAGTAGAAGGGGTATTGTAGCCAAGGAGTGGATGATTGGCCTCTTTAGATAGCTGGGAGAAAGGGCTTGCTCTGGGACCAATGTTAGCCAGTACTCAGATAGCAGCTAGCTAGCTGCGAAGATCCAGGTGAGAATATCCAGAGCTTGCAGTAGGAGTCCGGGGATATGGAGAAAAATAGGTCCAGTATGCTCTGGTTTGAGTCGCGTTGTACAAACTGCAGAGAGCTTTCCGAGCTAAAGGTTTGCTGATGACCTCTAGCAGTGGTTAGCTGACTACTAGCTAGTGAGGAGCTGGCAAACTTCTGTTGGGGGATTTCAGATTCGATGTGAATAATACTTTAGAAAAAACAGATCCGCACCACATTGGGTGAGGCGGGTTGCAGGAGAGTGTTTTGAAGTTGAGGTTTAGAAAAAAGATCCGCACCACATTGGGTGAGGCGGGTTGCAGGAGAGTGTTTTGAAGTTGAGGTTTAGAAAAAAACAGATCCGCACCACATTGGGTGAGGCGGGTTGCAGGAGAGTGTTTTGAAGTTGAGGTTTAGAAAAAAACAGATCCGCACCACATTGGGTGAGGCGGGTTGCAGGAGAGTGTTTTGAAGTTGAGGTTTAGAAAAAACAGATCCGCACCACATTGGGTGAGGCGGGTTGCAGGAGAGTGTTTTTGAAGTTGAGGTTTAGAGAAATATAAAAAAGAGATGCGAAGAGATATAAAAAGATATATACACGGGACATGGCAAGACGAGGACAAAAGATGTCTGACTGCTACGTCGTCTTGGATAACATAGCATTATATATTACTGAACTGTTGGAGCTGGAGACACAAGCATTTCACTACAGCTGCGATTACATCTGGAAAAGATGTGCACTCCCCCAATAGAAATGTCATTGATTTGATGCACTGTTCTCACAAATCAGGCCATTTCGGAAATATTAAACTTTGTGGTAACCTGCTTACTTAAAGGGAAAATATGGCATTGTACACATGTATTAAATAAAGTGTCCTACATGTACAACAGTTCAGCCAGAGCAACAAAAAAAATACACTGAACAAAAATATGAAAGCAATATGCAAAGTGTTAGTCTCATGTTTCAGCTGGAAAAAAACATCCAAGAAATGTTTCATTTGCACAAAAAAATGTATTTTTCTAAAATGTTTTGCACAAATTTGTTTACATCCCTGTTAGTGAGCATTTTTCCTTTGCCAAGATAATCTATCCACCTAACAGGTGTGGCATATCAAGAAGCTGATTAAACAGCATGATCATTACACAGGTGCACCTTGTGCTGGGGGACAATAAAAGGCCTCTAAAAATGTGAAATTTTGACTACAGGAATGTCCACCAGAGCTGTTGCCAGATAATTGAATGTTCATTTTTCTACCTAAAGCCGTCTCCAACGTTGTTTTAGAGAATTTGTCAGTATGTCTAACTGGCCTCACAACCACAGACCGCGTGTGTGGGTGAGCAGTTTGCTGATGTCAACGTTGTGAACAGAGTGCCCCATGGCATAAGCTACGGACCACGAACATAATTGCATTTTATCGATGCACAGAGATACCGTGACGAGATCCTGAGGCCCGTTGTCATTCCATTAATCTGCTGCCATCACCTCATGTTTCAGCATGATAATGCATGTCCCGTTGTCGCAAGGTTCTGTCCCAATTCTTCCATGGCCTGCGCACTCACCACACGTCACCCATTGAGCATGTTTGGGCTGCTCTGGATCGACGTGTACGGCAGCGTGTTCCAGTTCCTGCCAATATCCAGCAACTTCCCACAGCCGTTGAAGTGGAGTGGGACAACATTCCGCAGGCCACAATCAACAGCCTGATCAACTCTGATGGTTTTCTGATCCACAACCCTATCTTTTGTTTTAAGGTATCTGTGACCAACAGATGCAGATCTGTATTCCCAGTCATGTGAAATCCATAGATTAGGACCTAATTAATTCACTTCAATTGACTAATTTCTTAATATGTACTGTATATCAGTGAACTCTTTGAAATTGCTGCATGTTTATATTTTTGTTCAGTGTTATTAAAGTAGAAAACAGGAATCTCATTGGTAAAAAAACGTGTTCTATCTATCTATCTCTCTATCTCTCTATCTATCTATCTATCTATCTATCTCTCTATCTACCTCTATCTATCTATCTATCTCTCTATCTCTCTATCTATCTATCTATCTATCTATCTATCTATCTATCTCTCTATCTATCTCTCTATCTATCTATCTATCTATCTACCTCTATCTATCTATCTATCTCTCTATCTCTCTATCTATCTATCTATCTATCTATCTATCTATCTCTCTATCTACCTCTATCTATCTATCTCTCTATCTATCTCTCTCTCTCTCTCTCTCTATCTACCTCTATCTACCTCTCTCTATCTCTCTATCTCTCTATCTATCTATCTATCTATCTATCTATCTATCTATCTATCTATCTATCTATCTATCTATCTCTCTCTCTCTCTCTCTCTCTCTCTCTATCTACCTCTCTCTCTCTCTCTCTCTCTTTTTACAAGTCTCTGAAAAATGTGTTTTCAATTACGCACTCAAGAAAAAAAATCGTGTGTGTAGTGTGTGACGTCATGTGCAGACAGTGGTCCCGTTCTGTCGAGTGGCACACAGGGCTCTGTGAGGTACGAGAGAAGGAGGCACGGAAAGAAGAGAGAGAGACGGAGCCCTCGGGAACTATTCAATCGGAAATAAACAAAAACACACTTCTCTTCATGGACTGTAAAATTAAAAGATTAATTATCATTTGCTTGGATTGGAAGAATCAACACATGCGACTCTGACGGACGACCTGAATAACGGAATTCACTTTTGGGGGATTTTGGTAGACACTCCGAAATAATATTTTTTTGAGGTTCAAGCAACATTTTCGAAATATCGCTGAGAAGGTACAACTGTAAGTATATTTTAGATTTCTGTTGAACTTAAATGTAATAGGTATGTTACGCGCAGGACTGGAGACTGTGCTGCTGAATCAGGATAAATTGTTGCGCCAACGCGACTGAGCAGCGGTGCCTCATAAAACCGTTAACTTTGCCATTAGTTTAATTAATTAATCTTAGTTTTTCCACTACAAAACATAATGACAGAGCATTACATAAGATGAAACCTGGGCTTCGGAAAATGGGAATACATTTTAGCTACAGTATGTGTTGCATTGCAACATGATCGTTTTGGGGAGTTTTTACCCCTTTTTCTTCGATGACATTCTGCCTCTCTCTCTCCTCTCTGTCTCTCTCTCTCTCTCTGTCTCTCTCTCTCTCTCTCTCTCTCTCTCTCTCTCTCTCTCTCTCTCTCTCTCTCTCTCTCTCTCTTCTCTCTCCCTCTCTCTCTCTCTCTCTCTCTGTTCTCTCTCCCTCTCCCTCTCCCTCTCCTCTCTGTTCTCTCTCTCTCCCTCTCTCTCTCTCTCTCTCTCTCTCTCTCCGATCTCTCTTTCTCTCTCCCAATCTCTCTGTTGTCTCTCTCTTTCTGTTCTCACTTTCTCTGTATCCATATTGTCCAAAATCCCATTATTCAGAATAAAACACGTATATGATGTATTCATCCAGGCTCTATGGTAGTTTTTATCCTGTAGTTTTTACAGATTATTGGAGTCCTTTGCGTAAACATTGGCCGGTACATGTCTATATATTTGTCCAGTGTTTTGACCCCCAAGGTATATTATGCCTTGGTATACTTTACTCTCCCGCCCCACAAACTGGTTGAATAAACGTTGTTTCAATGTAATTTGTCAACATGGAGTATTCATGAAAAATACATAGGATTTGATAATTGAGGGTCAAATTTCAACCATGGGATTATGTTATCATGGTAACCAAATGTTAACATAGACAAACCTTGTATAAAATATGTTGAATTTGTACCTTATATAACAATGTTAGATCTTAAATGTTGTATCCACAATACAAAAATGGATCTGCTTACAGCGACCCGTTGGTCTCCCATTCAGAGTTTTTAACCAAGCCTGATTATGTATACTGACTATTACCAATGTGCTATCGTGAGAAGGATTGTTGAGAGATCTCCACTTAAAAACTAAATCGATTAATGTTTTCTATTGATGTTGTTCGAAAGGGTATGTTTAAGAGAGCAAATGAAATGTGACTATACTTTATCATATATATATATATATATTTAAATATGTTTTTTAGGCCTATAGCGTTTATGAAGTCATCAACAGCTGTTGTTTCAATTCAACCCAGAATTCAACTGTGAAATAGACAATAAAATAGGCCTATGGTTTCAAGCTCTAGTTGATTACAAATGTCATGATATTTAGTGATGTTGAATTGTGTTTGGTTGTCAACACAACCACCAGATATCAACATTTAAAGGAGATGTATCTTCTGATTGGATAGTTCCATCTGAGCCTCTGACTGAGTCTGGCTTTAAATCCAGTTTGTCTACAATGAATAATTTATATGTTGAATTCACGTCTCCAGCTCAACCAAACATCGAAGGCAGCCCTTTCCTGCAGTCAACTGTCCTAATGGCCTAATGGGTGCTATTCATATTTTACATGATTAATAAACAACGGAGAAAATCTGGTGTTTCTATGTCAAACAGTTTTGTTCGATTTCACTCTTCTGTGATGTATATAAAGTGTAATATTTGGATGCAAACTCAACTTATGATACATTTTAACTCTATATCTGACATGTTACAGGTGTCTTCTTTTTGTAAGCCATATATACATTTGTTTCAAGGTATATTTGTTTAAGAAGAATGACTCTTTGTGGCCCTGATTTAGCCCACTGCAGTAAACCGTGAAATAGCAGGACTCATTCAAATCAAACTGCATTTAAAAAAGCATCTACATGTTGATTTGATTTAGTCCTATTCTTTAATTTACATTATTGATGGAGATGTGAATTCAACATATCAATGATTAATTTGAAGACAAACAGGAATTAAAGGAATTAAAGCCAGACTCAGTCAGAGTCAGATGGAACAATCCAATTATTTATTTATTTATTTTTTATTTATTTTTTTACTTTTTTTATTTCACCTTTATTTAACCAGGTAGGCTAGTTGGGAACAAGTTCTCATTTACAACTGCGACCTGGCCAAGATAAAGCATAGCAGTGTGAACAGACAACACAGAGTTACACATGGAGTAAACAATTAACAAGTCAGTAACACAGTACAAAAAAAAGAGAGTCTATATACAGTGCCTTGGAAAGTATTCGGCCCCCTTGAACTTTGCGACCTTTTGCCACATTTCAGGCTTCAAACATAAAGATATAAAACTGTATTTTTTGTGAAGAATCAACAACAAGTGGGACACAATCATGAAGTGGAACAACATTTATTGGATATTTCAAACTTTTTTAACAAATCAAAACTGAAAAATTCGGTGTGCAAAAGGCATGAGGAGGTAGGCAAATAATTACAATTTAGCAGATTAACACGAGTGATAAATGATCAGATGGTCATGTACAGGTAGAGATTTTGGTGTGCAAAAGAGCAGAAAATTAAATAAATAAAAACAGTATGGGGATGAGGTAGGTAAAATTGGGTGGGCTATTTACCGATAGACTATGTCCAGCTGCAGCGATCGGTTAGCTGCTCAGATAGCAGATGTTTGAAGTTGGTGAGGGAGGTGACCAGTGAACTGAGATAAGGCGGAGCTTTACCTAGCATGGACTTGTAGATGACCTGGAGCCAGTGGGTCTGGCGACGAATATGTAGCGAGGGCCAGCCGACGAGAGCATACAGGTCGCAGTGGTGGGTGGTATAAGGGGCTTTGGTGACTTAACGGATGGCACTGTGATAGACTGCATCCAGTTTGCTGAGTAGAGTGTTGGAGGCTATTTTGGAGATGACATCGCAGAAGTCAGAAGATATCCTTTAAATGTTGATATCTGGTTGTGTTGACAATTCAATATCAATGTTATGAGAGAGTAATTAGTCCTAAGTTAAGAACATTTTACAAACTAATGTCACTTTCGACCTTAAAATGTGTAACACATCCATGGCCACATTTTGAGGTTCCTGAACCTATAAATGTCTTCTTATGTCATCATAGAAGGCGCACATGTTCAGGATGGCATGCGTAGGTCGTCCCAGGTCAAGATGGCATGCGTAGGTCGTCCCAGATCAAGATGGCATGCGTAGGTCGTCCCAGATCAAGATGGCATGCGTAGGTCGTCCCAGGTCAAGATGGCATGCGTAGGTCGTCCCAGATCAAGATGGCATGCGTAGGTCGTCCCAGATCAAGATGGCATGCGTAGGTCGTCCCAGATCAAGATGGCATGCGTAGGTCGTCACAGGTCAAGATGGAATGCGTAGGTCGTCACAGGTCAAGATGGCATGCGTAGGTCGTCCCAGGTCAAGATGGCATGCGTAGGTCGTCCCAGGTAGAGATGGCATGCGTAGGTCGTCCCAGATCAAGATGGCATACGTAGGTCGTCCCAGATCAAGATGACATGTGTAGGTCGTCACAGGTCAAGATGGAATGCGTAGGTCGTCACAGGTCAAGATGGCATGCGTAGGTCGTCCCAGATCAAGATGGCATGCGTAGGTCATCCCAGGTAAAGATGGCATGCGTAGGTCGTCCCAGATCAAGATGGCATGCGTAGGTCGTCCCAGATCAAGATGGCATGCGTAGGTCGTCCCAGATCAAGATGAAATGCGTAGGTCGTCACAGGTCAAGATGGCATGCGTAGGTCGTCCCAGGTCAAGATGGCATGCGTAGGTCGTCACAGGTCAAGATGGCATGCGTAGGTCGTCCCAGGTCAAGATGGCATGCGTAGGTCGTCCCAGATCAAGATGGCATGCGTAGGTCGTCCCAGATCAAGATGGCATGCGTAGGTCGTCCCAGATCAAGATGGCATGCGTAGGTCGTCCCAGATCAAGATGACATGCGTAGGTCGTCACATGTCAAGATGGTATGCGTAGGTCGTCCCAGATCAAGATGGCATGCGTAGGTCATCACAGGTCAAGATGGCATGCGTAGGTCGTCACAGGTCAAGATGGCATGCGTAGGTCGTCACAGGTCTAGATGGCATGCGTAGGTCGTCACAGGTCAAGATGGAATGCGTAGGTCATCCCAAGTCAAGATGGCATGCGTAGGTCATCCCAGATCAAGATGGCATGCGTAGGTCGTCACAGGTCAAGATGGCATGCGTAGGTCGTCCCAGATCAAGATGGCATGCGTAGGTCGTCCCAGATCAAGATGGCAAGCGTAGGTCGTCACAGGTCAAGATGGCATGCGTAGGTCGTCCCAGATCAAGATGTTATGCGTAGGTCGTCCCAGATCAAGATGGCATGCGTAGGTCGTCCCAGATCAAGATGTTATGCGTAGGTCGTCACAGGTCAAGATGGAATGCGTAGGTCATCCCAGATCAAGATGTTATGCGTAGGTCGTCCCAGGTCAAGATGGCATGCGTAGGTCGTCACAGGTCAAGATGGCATGCGTAGGTCGTCCCAGGTCAAGATGGCATGCGTAGGTCGACACAGGTCAAGATGGCATGCGTAGGTCATCAAAGGTCAAGATGGCATGCGTAGGTCGTCAAAGGTCAAGATGGCATGCGTAGGTCATCAAAGGTCAAGATGGCATGCGTAGGTCGTCACAGGTCAAGATGGCATGCGTAGGTCGTCACAAGTCAAGATGGCATGCGTAGGTTGTCCCAGGTCAAGATGGCATGCGTAGGTCGTCCCAGATCAAGATGGCATGCGTAGGTCATCACAGGTCAAGATGGAATGCGTAGGTCGACACAGGTCAAGATGGCATGCGTAGGTCGTAAGAGGTCAAGATGGCAAGCATAGGTCATAAAAGGTCAAGATGTCATGCGTAGGTCGTCACAGGTCAAGATGGCATGCGTAGGTCATCAAAGGTCAAGATGGCATGCGTAGGTCGTAAGAGGTCAAGATGGCATGCGTAGGTCGTAAGAGGTCAAGATGGCATGCGTAGGTCGTCACAGGTCAAGATGGCATGCGTAGGTCGTCACAGGTCAAGATGAAATGCGTAGGTCGTCACAGGTCAAGATGAAATGCGTAGGTCATCACAGGTCAAGATGAAATGCGTAGGTCATCACAGGTCAAGATGAAATGCGTAGGTCATCACAGGTCAAGATGAAATGCGTAGGTCATCACAGGTCAAGATGGCATACGTAGGTCATCACAGGTCAAGATGAAATGCGTAGGTCATCACAGGTCAAGATGGCATACGTAGGTCATCACAGGTCAAGATGAAATGCGTAGGTCATCACAGGTCTGTGGAGATCTTCACAATTGCTGTAATAATCTGCACAGAATCTGGAACAGCATTGATCACTTGCACCGTGTACTATTAATCTGTTAATCTATTAATCTATTAATCTCAACTGCAATCTAGGTCATTTGGTTCTGCTATTCGATGAAGCACCGTAGTAACACACATTGTGTTCCCATTTGACCTTTGAACTTTGCTGTGCTTTTAAATGATTGAAAGAGCAGTGATAACACATTGGAAATTCAACTAACCTTTGGCTGTCTTTTTGAGTGGCTGAATAGAAGCTGTAATCTCATTGATCAATGTCTTAACCAAATATGACCAAATTATGCACATTGAAATGACGTCGTGTGCCCAGTGGTTCTGAGACTCTGAGGGCTGAGTTCACTGGTTTGACCTGTGCTGAGGACCCAAGTCTCAATAATAAGGTTTTGTACTGAACTCACTCCGGTTTAGACACAGTGTTGTGCTCTGTGAGATGTCGAAGACCTTTGCCCTATACCCCAGCCCTTTACCCCAGCCCTATACCCCAGCCCTATACCTTAGCCCTATACCCCAGCCCTGTACCCCAGCCCTGTACCCCAGCCCTGTACCCCAGCCCTGTACCTTAGCCCTATACCCCAGCCCTATACCCCAGCCCTATACCCCAGCTGTAACGGCGTTCTTGTTTTGTTGAAGGAGAGTCGGAAGGAGAGAGCCCAAAACTCTATCCCTAGCCCTAAACCCCAGCCCCAGCCCTGTACCCAAGCCTCAGAGCCAGCCCAGTACCCCAGCCCTGTACCCCAGCCCTATACCCCAGCCCTGTACCCCAGCCCTATACCCCAGCCCTGTACCCCAGCCCTATTCCCCAGCCCTGTACCCCAGCCCTATACCCCAGCCCTATACCCCAGCCCTGTACCCCAGCCCTATACCCCAGCCCTATACCCCAGCCCTATACCCCAGCCTCAGCCCTATACCTTAACCCCAGCCCTATACCCCAGCCTCAGATCTATACCCCCATCTCAACCCTATTTCTCAGCCCTTCCTGCTCACACCCAGGGCTGGCTTTATTTTCTATTAGACTTTTTTTCCACGTGTAAAGCCCATCACACTGTAGGAGTGGTGTCTGGTGGTGTCTTCAATACCCCCCATAGCCAGCCAATCCATACATACAGACCTGGGAACAGTTGTATTTCAATCTACAGCAGACCCAATAACAACTCAGCCATAGCTGTAAATTGGACAGTGCAGTTAGATTAATTAAAACTCATTCGGGATCGGTGTGCCTTCCACAGGACGGTTGAGCTAACGTAGGCTAATGTGATTAGCATGAGGTTGTAAGTAACAAGAACATTTCCCAGGATATAGACATGTCTGATATGGGCAGAAAGCTTACATTCTTGTTAATCGTACTGCACTGTCCAATTTACAGTAGCTATTACAGTGAAATAATACCATTCTATTGTTTGAGGAGAGTGCACAGTTTTGAACATGAAAAGTTATTAATAAACAAATTAGGTACATACAACATCGCTGAATCCAATATGTATAGGAAGTGTAAATGACTTTAACCCTTATTATTGACTATTATTTAATTCATATTAAAAGTCAAGGCAGATATTCTTAACCACAAGTTTCTATTTTAGTGTGAATTTCTAATTAGTCTTGTGATGCGTCAGGTTTTAGTCCCTGTATAAAACAGAAACAGGAAGTGACAGGCATGTTAATCAGAGTCAGAGTCGCATGTTTCAGACTTCCTCAGTTGTTGTCCAGGGTAACCAGGACCTCCTGCTCAGTGCCAGGGATGATGATGCACAGATCAGCGTTACACAGCATAATTAAATAGACCTACTTTATTATCTTCAGAGAATGTGCTTTTTCTAGTTCGATTTGAGTCAATGTAGAAAAAGTGTAGGATCTCTGTGGGGGCTGTGGACCTGGTGTGACGATCAAAGATCAGCAATAAGCTTTTACAGTAGATAGATGTGCCAGGATCAATGATTCTTTACTTGGCAACATGTTCATTGTGTATATCTGAAAATCCAAATGGTGAATACCAGTGGAGGCCGCTGAGGGGAGGATTAGGGCTCATAATAATGTCCGGAACGGAGCAGATGGAATGGCATCATACACCTGGAAACCATGGAAACCAATGTGTTTCATGTGTTTGATACCATTCCCCAGATTCCGCTCCAGTCATTACCACGAGCCCAATCCTCCCCTAATTAAGGTGGCACCAACCTACTGTGGTGAATACAAAGATTGGTTAAAGTTCTGACACACATACGCAGATTGGATCACATATTAATTTCATTTTAATCACTTCATGCAGTCAGAGACTATAAAACACAGTATGCTAATATATTTTTTGTGAATCAGTGTGAAGAATTAAAGAAAAGAGAAATGTTGTATATGTGGTCCTCAGATGTTCTCTAGCCTGACACCCAGACCTATTTTGTGCTAACATTCCACTCCTTGTACCAAACAATTTGGCATGACAAGAAGTGTCAATGGGTGAAATGTTGGCACAAACAGACTGATGCTTACTACCCAGGCTAGCTCTTCTCATTCGATATGCTGTTTGCCTTATGACAGCAGCACATGTTGGGTTAGAGTTAGATGGATGGGAGCTGCTGACCAGATGCACTGTGGGTACAACAAAGCCTCACCCACAGATGATCCTTATTAGACGCTCTCAGAGCCTCAGAGCTCTCAGTGCCGACACCAGAAGACCAGGGCCTGGGCCCTACAATGTGTTAAAGAGATCTATAGAGGAGAGAAAGGGGGTGGGGGGGGAAGAAAGGGGGTGGGGGGAGGGAGAGAGAAAGTGGGGTGGGGGGAGAGAGGAAGAGAGAAAGGGGGGTGGGGGGAGAGAGGAAGACTGATAGAGAGAATAGAGAGCGAGAAGGATCCCTTGTTAAAAGGTCTTCTCACCACAATGCCACATCCTGTATAAATAAAGGTTAAATAAAAAAAACGGAGAGATTGCGAGAGGGAGAGAGAGAATCTTCCCACTGAGAGAGCCTGGCCGTCCCCCTGTGTGTCTGTTATTGATCTGCCAGAGGTTCTGAGCCTGCATTCCTCCCTCCTCTCCCCCAGAGCTCTGAGTAGTAAGGTTCAAGGCAGCTGTGGAGAGAGAAAGAGGGAAACAAGGAGAGAGGGAAGGGGGAGAGAAGAGGGGGAGAGAAAAAGAGGACCCAGAATGCCACATGGAAGCAGTTTTCATCCCTTCAGCAGAATTAACTACACAGAACTAGGTAACTATAGGAAGGAGAGGGAGGAGGAGGAGGAGGAGGAGGAGGAGGAGGAGGAGGAGGGAGGAGTCAGATTATAGAAAATGGAGACATGATGTGAACAGCTAGGGTAACAAACGCTCACTGTTCTGTTCTCAGACTTTGATGCTGGGAACCAACAGGTCTCATCTGCACAAAGGACCAGAACTTGTGAGGTCCCTGATGATCACTGCTGGTGCTAACTGTTTACGTTTGTTGTATTTATGTTGAGGTCCACTACACCGATTTTCTGGAAACCTGATTTGCCGTGGATCAAAGTAAAGATTTCTGTGCATGTGCAAGATCCATATTTCCGTAGCTACTCTTCCTGGGGTCCATGAATAGGAGCCAGGAGTAGGAGTAGCTCTTTCCTGGGGTCCATGAATAGGAGTAGCTCTCTTCCTGGGGTCCATGAATAGGAGTAGCTACTCTTCCTGGGGTCCATGAATAGGAGTAGCTCTCTTCCTGGGGTCCATGAATAGGAGTAGCTACTCTTCCTAGGGTCCATGAATAGGAGTAGCTACTCTTCCTGGGGTCCATGAATAGGAGTAGCTACTCTTCCTGGGGTCCATGAATAGGAGTAGCTACTCTTCCTGGGGTCCATGAATAGGAGTAGCTCTCTTCCTAGGGTCCATGAATAGGAGTAGCTACTCTTCCTGGGGTCCATGAATAGGAGTAGCTACTCTTCCTGGGGTCCATGAATAGGAGTAGCTACTCTTCCTGGGGTCCATGAATAGGAGTAGCTACTCTTCCTGGGGTCCATGAATAGGAGTAGCTACTCTTCCTGGGGTCCATGAATAGGAGTAGCTACTCTTCCTGGGGTCCATGAATAGGAGTAGCTACTCTTCCTGGGGTCCATGAATAGGAGTAGCTACTCTTCCTGGGGTCCATGAATAGGAGTAGCTCTCTTCCTGGGGTCCATGAATAGGAGTAGCTACTCTTCCTGGGGTCCACACAAAACATGACATAATACAGAACATTACAAGAACAGTTCAAGGACAGAACTATAAATGAAAAAAGGCACACGTAGCCTACATATCAATACATCCACACCAACTATCAAGCATTTCGCTACACTACAAACATTTCACTACACTCGCAATAACATCTGCTAACCATGTGTATGTGACCAATAGAATTTGATTAGATTTTAAATGGAGGAGAGGCGTTGTGCCGTGAGGTGTTGCTGTTCATTTCAGCAACATGAGATGGAACGGAGTTCTGTGCAATAACGGCTCTGTATAATACTGTACATTTCCTTGAATTTGTTCTGGATTTGGGGACTGTGAAAAGACCCCTGGTGGCATGTCTGGTGGGGTAAGTGTGTGTGTGTCAGAGCTGTGTGTAAGTTGACTATGCAAACATTTGGGGGATTTAGCACAATGTTTCTGACAAAGAGAAGAAGTGGTGCAGTCAGTCTCTCCTCAACTCTGAGCCAAGAGAGACTGGCAGCATAGTATTTATATCAGCCCTCTGATTACAATGAAGAGCAGAACGTGCCGCTCTGTTCTGACCAGCTGCAGTTTAACTAGGTCTTTCCTTGCAGCACTCGACCACATGACAGGACAATAATCAAGGTAGGATACAACTAGAGCCTGCATGACTTGCTTTGTGGGGTGTGCTGTCAAAAAAGCAGAGCATCTCTTTACTACAGACAGACCACTCCCCATCTCTTTACTACAAACAGACCTCTCCCCATCTCTTTACTACAGACAGACCTCTCCCCATCTCTATATTACAGACAGACCTCTCCCCATCTCTTTATTACAGACAGACCTCTCCCCATCTCTTTACTACAGACAGATCTCTCCCCATCTCTTTACTACAGACAGACCTCTCCCCATCTTTACAACTACTGAGTCTATATGTTTTGACCATGACAGTTTATAATCTAAGGTAACGACAAGTCATTTAGTCTCCTCAACGTGTTCAACAGCCACACCATTCATTACCAGATTCAGTTGAGGTCTAGAACTTAGGGAATGATTTGTACCAAATACAATGCTCTTAGTTTTAGAGATGTTCAGGACCAGTTTATTCCTGGCCACCCATTCCAAAACAGACTGCAACTCTTTCATGACTTTTGATCTTTTTCCTGTAGTGTTTGTAAACACCCTGGAAGGTCAATTAATGACCAGAACCAGATTACAGGCACTGGTTACAGTGAGGAGCTTCCTCTTGAGTGGACAGCTTGAGGAAAATCAGTCAATATTCAGGTCCCCAAGAATGTTTACCTCTCTGTTTACACCAAATACTTTTATCAAGCATTTCACACATATTATTTAGATACTGACTGTTACCACTTGGTGGCCGATAGCAGCACCCCAAAAGAAAAGGCTGTAGATGTGCCAACACTGAATACATAGGGCAACTCCTCCCCAAAAGCATTTCTGTCTCTTCTATACATTTTACATTTGTATTGCTACTGCTGTATAATCAAATGAAATATCTAAGTGAGTCTCAGAAATGGCTAATATATTGTTATTTGATGTTAGCAAGTGAATGACTTTGTGCCTTATTTCTAAGGCTACACACATTATTATGGGCTGTTCAACCCTTTCCTGGCTGATCAGAGACATGATACTGAAAACCGCAAACAAAGCGAGAGAAAGACATATACATTCAGCAGTCCGTTAATCAGTTGGTGTGTTTGTGTGTGTGCTGTGGGGTTGAAGCTACGAACCCATAGGCTTGGCTCTCTCATCCCTACCAGGCTTCTGGGAGGGAGGGTGGACAATGAGCCTGTCGTAGCAGATGTAAGCAATGTCCCCACGCGCTCTGGCAGCTTTCATGGCTGGGATCAGTTCTTTCATCTTCAGGGTAGTCCTCATTGAGGAAGATATACGTTCCTCTCAAGTTCTTGGCGCTTTCCAGGACAGCTACCTTGTTCTTGAACATCAGGAACTTGACCACTATCGGTCTGGGCCTGTCGTGGGTTTTCCAGTCCTGTGTGCGCGCTCCACCTCAATCTTCCTGTGGTCCATCTTCAATTTCTCAGAGATCATTTCAGTTCCAGACAGGGCAGGTCACAGGGAAGACTGATAACCACAAACAGCAGGGTTCTAGACAGCCACAAATGCGGGATAATCCGTGGTCCCAAACACAATTGTTAACTGGGGTTCCGGGCTGTGTTTAAGCAATCAAAAAACTCTGCTAGCTTGATAGGCAGCTGGCTAACAGCTAGGCTAGCTGCTACGCCGAATAACTCCTCAGCCTTGGTCGGCCACATCAGAGACTAGCAGTCACAGCAACTGATGCCAACTGCGTCGTTGGATCCAAACTAAAAAGTTAGCTAGCTACTAAGAAACTGTCCCATACGCTTTTAAAAACAACAAACTTTCCAAAACAATAAACTGAGCTCTCCCTCGTATGGTGTAACCTACGGTGTAACGTAGCTCAGTGATTACCAGATGAACACATTTGTCTGGTGTGCTGAGAAACTTCATAGTGGGTAAGGAAAAAAGGATTGAAAAAGTTAATTCACCACGTAGAGTATGACAACAAATTACTCCAAAGAGAAGCTATGTGAATATACAAATAAATGATGTATCTCCACACGGTTTAAAATAATAATTTGATTTCACCTCCTTCCTATAAGCCACATGTAGACCGTTATACAGTATAAGAACACTGTCCATATCAGATTTTGCATATCGTTTATAAGTTTGTCCCACATGTCTTTGCCTAATGTTCTTTGTGGTGGGCTGTCTCATGAATCGATGTAATTAGATGAATGGACACCTGGGGCAAATGATTTGTGTGTGGCCTTTCAGGCTCGCTCCGATAACCTATAATTCTGTATCTCTTTGTGACTCATTTGTATACAAGTAGACCAGAGGGGCCACGTCCCTGATTGGCGGATGGGAGTAAGCCATGATTAGAACCACCTGCTGCTCATCTGTAGTTCTGTACAAATGCTGTTTTTAAGTCTTTAAAATGGTGTCTTGTAGCACTGAAGAAGGCTGTAAAAGCCCAACGCGTCTCTGATGCAATAAACCATTTTAAAAACATAGAAAAATTAACCCATTACACTTCTTTATTAGTCTGAATTTTAACAGGTTTGACACACAAGCCTAAATTCTGAGTGCCATGGTTCTCTTTTGATTCGTAACCTATGGTGCAGTGGTGAAACCTATGGCGTAATTAATAAAAAAGATGTATATATATATATTTCACCTTTATTTAACCAGGTAGGCTACTTACAACTGCGACCTGGCCAAGATAAAGCAAAGCAGAGTACCACAAACGTACAGTCTATAACACAATAGGTTGTTACAATACAGGCTCCACACCATAGGTTGTTACAAATGTAGTAAGATAAGGGAGGTAAGGCAATGAATAGCCCATAGTGGTGAAATAATTACAATTTAGCAATTAAACACTGGAGTGATAGATGTGCAGAAGATGAATGTGCAAGTAGATATACTGGGGTGCAAAGGAGAAAAAATTAAATAAAAAACAAAATAGGGGACGAGGTAGTTGGGTGGACTATTTACAGATGGGCTGTGTACAGGTGCAGTGATTAGTAAGCTGCTCTGACAGCTGATGTTTAAAGTTAGAGAATGAGATATAAGACTCCAGCTTCAGTGATTTTTGCAATTCATTCCAGTCATTGGCAGCAGAGAACTGGAAGGAAAGGTGATGAGTTGGCTTTGATTGACGACCAGTGAAATATGCCTGCTGGAGCGCGTGCTACAGGTGGGTGCTGCTATGGTGACCAGTGAGCTGAGGTAAGGCAGGGCTTTACCTAGCAAAGACTTATAGATGACCTGGAGCCAGTAGGTTTGGCAACAAATATGAAGCGAGGGCCAGCCAACGAGAGCATACAGGTCGAAGAGGTGGGTTGTATACGGGGCTTTGGTGACAAAACGGATGGCACTGTGATAGACTACATCGAATTTGCTGAGTACTATTTTATAAATGACATCACCGAAGTCGAGGATCGGTAGGATAGTCAGCTTTACGAGGGTATCTTTGGCAGCATGAGTGAAGAATGCTTTGTTGCGAAATAGGAAGACGATTCTAGATTTAATTTTGGTTTGGAAATGTTTAATATAAGTCTGGAAGGAGAGTAATGGTGTAGCCTATTGTATGGTGTAGCCTATGGTGTAGCAACCTATGGTGTAGCAACCTATGGTGTAGCAACCTATGGTGTAGTCTATGGTGTAGTCTATGGTGTAGTCTATGGTGTAGTAACCTATGGTGTAGCAACCTATGGTGTAGTCTATGGTGTAGTCTATGGTGTAACAACCTATGGTGTAACAACCTATGGTGTAACAACCTATAGTGTAGCAACCTATGGTGTAGCAAACTATGGTGTAGTCTATGGTGTAACAATCTATGGTGTAACAACCTATGGTGTAACAATCTATGGTGTAGCAACCTATGGTGTAATCTATGGTGTAACAACCTATGGTGTAGCAACCTATGGTGTAACAACCTATGGTGTAGCAACCTATGGTGTAGCCTATGGTGTAACAACCTATGGTGTAACAACCTATGGTGTAAAACCTATGGTGTAAAACCTATGGTGTAACAACCTATGGTGTAACACCCTATTGTGTAGCCTATGGTGTAACAGCCTAACAACCTATAGTCTATGGTGTAACAACCTTTGGTGTAACAATCTATGGTGTAGCAACCTATGGTGTAGTCTATGGTGTAACAACCTATGGTGTAGCAACCTATGGTGTAACAACCTATGGTGTAACAACCTATGGTGTAGCCTATGGTGTAACAACCTATGGTGTAACAACCTATGGTGTAGCAACCTATGGTGTAAAACCTATGGTGTAACAACCTATGGTGTAACAACCTATGGTGTAGCCTATGGTGTAACAACCTATAGATAGCAACCTATGGTGTAACAACCTATGGTGTAGCAACCTATGGTGTAACAACCTATGGTGTAGCAACCTACGGTGTAGCAACCTATGGTGTAGCAAACTATGGTGTAGCAACCTATGGTGTAGCAACCTATGGTGTAACAACCTATGATGTAACAACCTATGGTGTAGTCTATGGTGTAACAACCTATGGTGTAACAACCTATGGTGTAACAACCTATGGTGTAGCAACCTATGGTGTAGTCTATGGTGTAACAACCTATGGTGTAGTCTATGGTGTAGTCTATGGTGTAACAACCTATGGTGTAACAACCTATGGTGTAACAACCTATGGTGTAACAACCTATGGTGTAACAATCTATGGTGTAACAACCTATGGTGTAGCAACCTATGGTGTAGCAACCTAGGGTGTAACAACATAAGGTGCAGCCTATGGTGTAACAACCGATGGTGTAGCAACCTATGGTGTAACAACCTAAGGTGCAGCCTATGGTGTAACAACCGATGGTGTAGCAACCTATGGTGTAGTCTATGTTGTAACAACCTATGTTGTAGTCTATGGTGTCGCCTATGGTGTAACAACCTATGGTGTAGCAACCAATGGTGTAACAATCTACGGTGTAACAACCTATGGTGTAGTCTATGGTGTAACAACCTATGGTGTAGTCTATGGTGTAGTCTATGGTGTAGCAACCTATGGTGTAACAACCTATGGTGTAACAACCTATGGTGTAACAACCTATGTTGTAACAACCTATGGTGTAGTCTATGGTGTAACAACCTATGGTGTAACAACCTATGGTGTAACAACCTATGGTGTAGCAACCTATGGTGTAGTCTATGGTGTAACAACCTATGGTGTAGTCTATGGTGTAGTCTATGGTGTAACAACCTATGGTGTAACAACCTATGGTGTAACAACCTATGGTGTAACAACCTATGGTGTAACAATCTATGGTGTAACAACCTATGGTGTAGCAACCTATGGTGTAGCAACCTAGGGTGTAACAACATAAGGTGCAGCCTATGGTGTAACAACCGATGGTGTAGCAACCTATGGTGTAACAACCTAAGGTGCAGCCTATGGTGTAACAACCGATGGTGTAGCAACCTATGGGATAACAACCTATGGTGTAACAACCTATGGTGTAGCAACCTATGGTGTAGTCTATGGTGTAACAATCTATGGTCCAACAACCTATGGTGTAACAACCTATGGTGTAACAACCTATGGTGTAACAACCTATGGTGTAGCAACCTATGGTGTAGCAACCTATGGTGTAGCAATCTATGGTGTACAACCTATGTAACAACCTATGGTGTAGTCTATGGTGTAACAACCTATGGTGTAGTCCATGGTGTAGTCTATGGTGTAGCAACCTATGGTGTAACAACCTATGGTGTAACAACCTATGGTGTAACAGCCTATGGTGTAGCAACCTATGGTGTAGTCTATGTTGTAACAACCTATGTTGTAGTCTATGGTGTCGTCTATGGTGTAACAACCTATGGTGTAGCAACCAATGGTGTAACAATCTCACGGTGTAACAACCTATGGTGTAGTCTATGGTGTAACAACCTATGGTGTAGTCTATGGTGTAGTCTATGGTGTAGCAACCTATGGTGTAACAACCTATGGTGTAACAACCTATGGTGTAACAACCTATGTTGTAACAACCTATGGTGTAGTCTATGGTGTAACAACCTATGGTGTAACAACCTATGGTGTAACAACCTATGGTGTAGCAACCTATGGTGTAGTCTATGGTGTAACAACCTATGGTGTAGTCTATGGTGTAGTCTATGGTGTAGTCTATGGTGTAACAACCTATGGTGTAACAACCTATGGTGTAACAACCTATGGTGTAACAATCTATGGTGTAACAACCTATGGTGTAGCAACCTATGGTGTAGCAACCTAGGGTGTAACAACATAAGGTGCAGCCTATGGTGTAACAACCGATGGTGTAGCAACCTATGGTGTAACAACCTAAGGTGCAGCCTATGGTGTAACAACCGATGGTGTAGCAACCTATGGGATAACAACCTATGGTGTAACAACCTATGGTGTAGCAACCTATGGTGTAGTCTATGGTGTAACAATCTATGGTCCAACAACCTATGGTGTAACAACCTATGGTGTAACAACATATGGTGTAACAACCTATGGTGTAGCAACCTATGGTGTAGCAATCTATGGTGTAACAACCTATGGTGTAGTCTATGGTGTAACAACCTATGGTGTAGTCCATGGTGTAGTCTATGGTGTAGTCTATGGTGTAGCAACCTATGGTGTAACAACCTATGGTGTAACAACCTATGGTGTAACAGCCTATGGTGTAGCAACCTATGGTGTAGTCTATGTTGTAACAACCTATGTTGTAGTCTATGGTGTCGTCTATGGTGTAACAACCTATGGTGTAGCAACCAATGGTGTAACAATCTACGGTGTAACAACCTATGGTGTAGTCTATGGTGTAACAACCTATGGTGTAGTCTATGGTGTAGTCTATGGTGTAGCAACCTATGGTGTAACAACCTATGGTGTAACAACCTATGGTGTAACAACCTATGGTGTAGTCTATGGTGTCGCCTATGGTGTAACAACCTATGGTGTAACAACCTATGGTGTAACAACCTATGGTGTAACAATCTATGGTGTAACAACCTATGGTGTAGCAACCTATGGTGTAGCAACCTATGGTGTAACAACATAAGGTGCAGCCTATGGTGTAACAACCTATGGTGTAGCAACCTATGGTGTAACAACCTAAGGTGCAGCCTATGGTGTAACAACCGATGGTGTAGCAACCTATGGGATAACAACCTATGGTGTAACAACCTATGGTGTAGCAACCTATGGTGTAGCAACCTATGGTGTAACAATCTATGGTCCAACAACCTATGGTGTAAAAACCTAAGGTGTAGCAACCTATGGTGTAGCAATCTATGGTGTAACAACCTATGGTGTAGTCTATGGTGTAACAACCTATGGTGTAGTCCATGGTGTAGTCTATGGTGTAGTCTATGGTGTAGCAACCTATGGTGTAACAACCTATGGTGTAACAACCTATGGTGTAACAACCTATGGTGTAACAGCCTATGGTGTAGCAACCTATGGTGTAGTCTATGTTGTAACAACCTATGTTGTAGTCTATGGTGTCATCTATGGTGTAACAACCTATGGTGTAGCAACCAATGGTGTAACAATCTACGGTGTAACAACCTATGGTGTAGTCTATGGTGTAACAACCTATGGTGTAGTCTATGGTGTAGTCTATGGTGTAGTCTATGGTGTAACAACCTATGGTGTAACAACCTATGGTGTAACAACCTATGGTGTAACAACCTATGGTGTAGCAACCTATGGTGTAGTCTATGTTGTAACAACCTATGGTGTAGTCTATGGTGTCGTCTATGGTGTAACAACCTATGGTGTAACAACCTATGGTGTAACAAACTATGGTGTAGTCTATGGTGTAGCAACCTATGGTGTAGTCTATGGTGTAACAACCTATGGTGTAACAACCTATGGTGTAACAACCTATGGTGTAACAACCTATGGTGTAACAATCTATGGTGTAACAACCTATGGTGTAGCAACCTATGGTGTAGCAACCTAGGGTGTAACAACATAAGGTGCAGCCTATGGTGTAACAACCGATGGTGTAGCAACCTATGGGATAACAACCTATGGTGTAACAACCTATGGTGTAGCAACCTATGGTGTAGTCTATGGTGTAACAATCTATGGTCCAACAACCTATGGTGTAACAACCTATGGTGTAACAACCTATGGTGTAACAACCTATGGTGTAGCAACCTATGGTGTAGCAATCTATGGTGTACAACCTATGTAACAACCTATGGTGTAGTCTATGGTGTAACAACCTATGGTGTAGTCCATGGTGTAGTCTATGGTGTAGCAACCTATGGTGTAACAACCTATGGTGTAACAACCTATGGTGTAACAGCCTATGGTGTAGCAACCTATGGTGTAGTCTATGTTGTAACAACCTATGTTGTAGTCTATGGTGTCGTCTATGGTGTAACAACCTATGGTGTAGCAACCAATGGTGTAACAATCTACGGTGTAACAACCTATGGTGTAGTCTATGGTGTAACAACCTATGGTGTAGTCTATGGTGTAGTCTATGGTGTAGCAACCTATGGTGTAACAACCTATGGTGTAACAACCTATGGTGTAACAACCTATGGTGTAACAACATAAGGTGCAGCCTATGGTGTAACAACCTATGGTGTAGCAACCTATGGTGTAACAACCTAAGGTGCAGCCTATGGTGTAACAACCGATGGTGTAGCAACCTATGGGATAACAACCTATGGTGTAACAACCTATGGTGTAGCAACCTATGGTGTAGCAACCTATGGTGTAACAATCTATGGTCCAACAACCTATGGTGTAAAAACCTAAGGTGTAGCAACCTATGGTGTAGCAATCTATGGTGTAACAACCTATGGTGTAGTCTATGGTGTAACAACCTATGGTGTAGTCCATGGTGTAGTCTATGGTGTAGTCTATGGTGTAGCAACCTATGGTGTAACAACCTATGGTGTAACAACCTATGGTGTAACAACCTATGGTGTAACAGCCTATGGTGTAGCAACCTATGGTGTAGTCTATGTTGTAACAACCTATGTTGTAGTCTATGGTGTCATCTATGGTGTAACAACCTATGGTGTAGCAACCAATGGTGTAACAATCTACGGTGTAACAACCTATGGTGTAGTCTATGGTGTAACAACCTATGGTGTAGTCTATGGTGTAGTCTATGGTGTAACAACCTATGGTGTAACAACCTATGGTGTAACAACATATGTTGTAACAACCTATGGTGTAGCAACCTATGGTGTAGTCTATGTTGTAACAACCTATGGTGTAGTCTATGGTGTCGTCTATGGTGTAACAACCTATGGTGTAACAACCTATGGTGTAACAAACTATGGTGTAGTCTATGGTGTAGCAACCTATGGTGTAGTCTATGGTGTAACAACCTATGGTGTAACAACCTATGGTGTAACAACCTATGGTGTAACAACCTATGGTGTAAAAATCTATGGTGTAACAACCTATGGTGTAGCAACCTATGGTGTAGCAACCTAGGTGTAACAACATAAGGTGCAGCCTATGGTGTAACAACCGATGGTGTAGCAACCTATGGTGTAACAACCTAAGGTGCAGCCTATGGTGTAACAACCGATGGTGTAGCAACCTATGGGATAACAACCTATGGTGTAACAACCTATGGTGTAGCAACCTATGGTGTAGTCTATGGTGTAACAATCTATGGTCCAACAACCTATGGTGTAACAACCTATGGTGTAACAACCTATGGTGTAACAACCTATGGTGTAGCAACCTATGGTGTAGCAATCTATGGTGTACAACCTATGTAACAACCTATGGTGTAGTCTATGGTGTAACAACCTATGGTGTAGTCCATGGTGTAGTCTATGGTGTAGCAACCTATGGTGTAACAACCTATGGTGTAACAACCTATGGTGTAACAGCCTATGGTGTAACAGCCTATGGTGTAGTCTATGTTGTAACAACCTATGTTGTAGTCTATGGTGTCGTCTATGGTGTAACAACCTATGGTGTAGCAACCAATGGTGTAACAATCTACGGTGTAACAACCTATGGTGTAGTCTATGGTGTAACAACCTATGGTGTAGTCTATGGTGTAGTCTATGGTGTAGCAACCTATGGTGTAACAACCTATGGTGTAACAACCTATGTTGTAACAACCTATGGTGTAGTCTATGGTGTTGTCTATGGTGTAACAACCTATGGTGTAACAACCTATGGTGTAACAACCTATGGTGTAACAACCTATGGTGTAACAACCTATGGTGTAGCAACCTATGGTGTAGCAACCTATGGTGTAACAACATAAGGTGCAGCCTATGGTGTAACAACCTATGGTGTAGCAACCTATGGTGTAACAACCTAAGGTGCAGCCTATGGTGTAACAACCGATGGTGTAGCAACCTATGGGATAACAACCTATGGTGTAACAACCTATGGTGTAGCAACCTATGGTGTAGCAACCTATGGTGTAACAATCTATGGTCCAACAACCTATGGTGTAAAAACCTAAGGTGTAGCAATCTATGGTGTAACAACCTATGGTGTAGTCTATGGTGTAACAACCTATGGTGTAGTCCATGGTGTAGTCTATGGTGTAGCAACCTATGGTGTAGCAACCTATGGTGTAACAACCTATGGTGTAACAACCTATGGTGTAACAACCTATGGTGTAACAGCCTATGGTGTAGCAACCTATGGTGTAGTCTATGTTGTAACAACCTATGTTGTAGTCTATGGTGTCATCTATGGTGTAACAACCTATGGTGTAGCAACCAATGGTGTAACAATCTACGGTGTAACAACCTATGGTGTAGTCTATGGTGTAACAACCTATGGTGTAGTCTATGGTGTAGTCTATGGTGTAGTCTATGGTGTAACAACCTATGGTGTAACAACCTATGGTGTAACAACCTATGGTGTAACAACCTATGGTGTAACAACCTATGGTGTAGTCTATGGTGTCGTCTATGGTGTAACAACCTATGGTGTAACAACCTATGGTGTAACAAACTATGGTGTAGTCTATGGTGTAGCAACCTATGGTGTAGTCTATGGTGTAGCAACCTATGGTGTAACAATCTACAGTGTAACAACCTATGGTGTAACAAGCTATGGTGTAACAATCTATGGTGTAGCAACCTATGGTGTAGTCTATGGTGTAACAACCTATGGTGTAGTCTATGGTGTAGCAACCTATGGTGTAGTCTATGGTGTAGCAACCTGTGGTGTAGTCTATGGTGTAGTCTATGGTGTAGCAACCTATGGTGTAGCAACCTATGGTGTAGTCCATGGTGTAGCAACCTGTGGTGTAACAACCTATGGTGTAGCAATCTACAGTGTAACAATCTACGGTGTAACAATCTATGGTGTAACAACCTATGGTGTAACAACCTATCGTGTAACAAACTATCGTGTAACAACCTATCGTGTAACAACCTATGGTGTAACAACCTATTGTGTAGTCTATGGTGTAGCAACCTATGGTGTAGCAATCTACGGTGTAACAACCTATGGTGTAACAACCTATGGTGTAACAACCTATGGTGTAGCAATCTATGGTGTAACAATCTATGGTGTAACAACCTATGGTGTAGCAAATCAAATCAAATCAAATAGATTTATATAGCCCTTCGTACATCAGCTGATATCTCAAAGTGCTGTACAGAAACCCAGAAAGAGAGAAAGAGATAATTAAAGAGAGCACACTTAAATTCACACAGGACACCGAATAGGACAGGAGAAGTACTCCAGATATAACAAACTGACACTAGCCCCCCGACACATAAACTACTGCAGCATAAATACTGGAGGCTGAGACAGGAGGTCTCAGGAGACACTGTGGTGTAACAACCTATTGTGTAGTCTATGGTGTAACAACCTATTGTGTAGTCTATGGTGTAACAACCTATGGTGTAGTCTATGGTGTAACAATCTATGGTGTAGTCTATGGTGTAACAACCTATGGTGTAGTCTATGGTGTAACAACCTATGGTGTAGTCTATGGTGTAACAACCTATGGTGTAACAATCTATGGTGTAACAACCTATGGTGCAACAATCTATGGTGTAACAACCTATGGTGTAGCAACCTATGGTGTAGTAACCTATGGTGTGGTAACCTATGGTGTAACAACCTATGGTGTAACAACCTATGGTGTAACAACCTATGGTGTAGCAACCTATGGTGTAGTCTATGTTGTAACAACCTATGGTGTAGTCTATGGTGTCGTCTATGGTGTAACAACCTATGGTGTAGCAACCAATGGTGTAACAATCTACGGTGTAACAACCTATGGTGTAGTCTATGGTGTAACAACCTATGGTGTAGTCTATGGTGTAGTCTATGGTGTAGCAACCTATGGTGTAACAACCTATGGTGTAACAACCTATGGGGAAACAACCTATGGTGTAACAACCTATGGTGTAGTCTATGGTGTAGCAACCTATGGTGTAGTCTATGGTGTAGTCTATGGTGTAACAACCTATGGTGTAGTCTATGGTGTAGTCTATGGTGTAGCAACCTATGGTGTAACAACCTATGGTGTAGCAACCTATGGTGTAGTCTATGGTGTAGTCTATGGTGTAACAACCTATGGTGTAGTCTATGGTGTAGTCTATGGTGTAACAACCTATGGTGTAGTCTATGGTGTAGTCTATGGTGTAGTCTATGGTGTAGCAACCTATGGTGTAGCAACCTATGGTGTAGTCTATGGTGTAGTCTATGGTGTAACAACCTACGGTGTAACAACCTATGGTGTAGCAACCTATGGTGTAGCAACCTATGGTGTAGCAACCTATGGTGTAACAACCTATGGTGTAAAAATCTATGGTGTAGCAACCTATGGTGTAGTCTATGGTGTAGTCTATGGTGTAACAATCTATGGTGTAACAACCTATGGTGTAACAATCTATGGTGTAGCAACCTATGGTGTAGCAACCTATGGTGTAGCAACCTATGGTGTAGCAACCTATGGTGTTGTCTATTGTGTAGTCTATGGTGTAACAACCTATGGTGTAGTCTATGGTGTAGTCTATGATGTAGTAACCTATGGTGTAACATCCTATGGTGTAGTCTATGGTGTAGCAACCTATGGTGTAGCAACCTATGGTGTAGCAACCTATGGTGTAGCAACCTATGGTGTAACAACCTATGGTGTAGCAACCTATGGTGTAGCAACCTATGGTGTAGCAACTGGAAGAATGTTGATCTCATCCAGTCAGTAGAGGATGCTTGGTAGTTTTCTTTAAATGCCTTCCTCACCATCTTAAATAAACATGCCCCATTGAAGAAATTTAGAACCAGGAACAGATATAGCCCTTGGTTCTCTCCAGAGCTGACTGCCCTTAACCAACACAAAAACATTCTATGGCGTTCTGCATTAGCATTGAACAGCCCCGTTAAATACAACTTTTCAGGGAAGTTAGAAACCAATATAGACAGGCAGTTAGAAAAGCCAAGGCTAGCTTTTTAAATTAAAGCAGAAATTTGCTTCCTCCAACACAAAAAAGTTCTGGGACACTGTAAAGTCAATGGAGAATAAGAACACCTCCTCCCAGCTGCCCACTGCACTGAGGATAGGAAACACTGTCACCACCGATAAATCCACTATTATTGAGAATTTCAAGAAGCATTTTTCTACGGCTGGCCATGCTTTCCACCTGGCTACCCCTACCCCGGTCAACAGCACTGCACCCCTCACAGCAACTCACCCAAGCCTTCCCCATTTCTCCTTCTCCCAAATTCAGTCAGCTGATGTTCTGAAAGAGCTGCAAAATCTGGACCCCTACAAATAAGCCGGGCAAGACAATTTGGACCCTTTCTTTCAAAAATCATCTACCGAAATTGTTGCAAACCCTATTACTAGCCTTTTCAAACTCTCATTCGTGTCGTCTGAGATTCTCAAAGTTTGGAAAGCAGCTGCGGTCATCCCCCTCTTCAAATGGAGGGACACTCTTGACCCAAACTGCCACAGACCTATATCTATCCTACCCTGCCTTTCTTAGGTCTTTGAAAGCCAAGTCAACGAACAGATTACCGACCATTTCGAATCCCACCGTACCTTCTCCGCTGTGCAATCTGGTTTCCGAGCCGGTCACGGGTGCACCTCAGCCACGCTCAAGGTCCTAAACGATATCTTAACCGCCATCGATAAGAAACAATACTGTGCAGCCGTATTCATTGACCTGGCAAAGGCTTTCGACTCTGTCAATCACTACATCCTCATCGGCAGACTCGATAGCCTTGGTTTCTCAAATGATTGCCTCGCCTGGTTCACCAACTACTTGAACTGATACAGTTCAGTGAGTCAAATCGGCGGGCCAGTTGTCAGTCTCTATGGGGGTGCCACAGGGTTAAATTCTTGGACCGACTCTCTTCTCTGTATACATCAATGATGTCACTCTTGCTGCTGGTGAGTCTCTGATCCACCTCTACGCAGACGAAACCATTCTGTATACTTCTGGCCCTTCTTTGGACACTGTGTTAACAACTCTCCAGATGAGCTTCAATGCCATACAACTCTCCTTCCGTGGCCTCCAATTGCTCTTAAATACAAGTAAAACTAAATGCATGCTTTTCAAACGATCGCTGCCTGCACCTGCCCGCCCGTCCAACATCACTACTCTGGACGGTTCTGAATATGTGGACAACTACAAATACCTAGGTGTCTGGTTAGACTGTAAACTCTCCTTCCAGACTCACATCAAACATCTCCAATCCAAAGTTAAATCTAGAATTGGCTTCCTGTTTCGCAACAAAGCATCCTTCACTCATGCTGCCAAACATACCCTTGTAAAACTGACCATCCTACCGATCCTCGACTTCGGCGATGTCATTTACAAAATAGCCTCCAATACCCTACTCAATAAATTGGATGCAGTCGATCGCAGTGCCATCCGTTTTGTCAACAAAGCCCCATATACTACCCACCATTGCGACCTGTATGCTCTCGTTGGCTGGTCCTCGCTTCATACTTGTCGCCAAACCCACTGGCTCCAGGTCATCTACAAGACCCTGCTAGGTAAAGACCCCACTCATCTCAGTGCTCTAGACACGATAACAACACCCAGCAGTTATATCCCTCTAGTCACCCCCAAAACCAATTCTTCCTTTGGCCGCCTCTCCTTCCAGTTCTCTGCTGCCAATGACTGGAACGAACTACAAAAATCTCTGAAACTGGAAACACTTATCTCCCTCACTAGCTTTAAGCACCAGCTGTCAGAGCAGCTCAGAGATTACTGCACCTGTACACAGCCCATCTATAATTTAGCTCAACTACCCCTCCCCCTACTGTATTTATTTATTTATTTTGCTCCTTTGCACCCCATTATTTCTATTTCTACCTTGCACATTCTTCCACTGTAAATCTACCATTCCAGTGTTTTACTTTCTATATTGTATTTACTTTGCCACCATGGCCTCAAAGGACGCCATTGAGATTAACCTAAAACCTGGGAATTTTTACTTGGATTAAGTGTCAGGATTTGTGAAAAACGGAGTTTAACTGTATTTGGCTAAGGTGTATGTAAACCTCCGACTTCAACTGTATATTCCTCCTACAGATAACCACTAACTTCTGGTGTAGAAACCAGATTGTGGCACTCCTCATTTCCATAGGATACCAGATGATTAACAATATTTAAAGTTTACAAGTCAGAACCCATCAGAACCCAACTTTCATTTATAGGATTGTAGCAACCTCATGGGTATAGGGAACATTTGTGACCCGATTCAGTAAAATCTACCCTACTCTGTTTTCTCCTACCTTGCACGACCCTATTCCAGCCTACCCTAGCTTACACTCCACTACTCTACTCTACCTCACCCAACCCATCCTACTCTACACTAATCTACCCCTACCCTACCCTGCTCTACACTACCCTACTCTACCTTTCTCTTCTCTGCTCTAACCTACTCTACCATACTCTCCTGTACCCTACACCACCCTACTCTACCTTATTTACCCTACACTACTCAGCTTACCCTACTCTACACTACTCAACCATACTCTACACTACCTGACTCTCCTCTAAACTACTCTCCTCTACCCTACCATACTCTATTCTACTAAACTCTACTCTACTCTAACCTACCCTACACTAATATACCCTACTCAACCCTACCCTAATATATCCCACACTACTCTACCCTTCTCAACCATACTCTACTCTACCCTACCATACTCTACTCTACCCGACTCTTCTTGATCCTACTCTACCCTACTTTACCCTACACTACTCACCCTATCCTACTCTACAGTACTCTACCCTACTCAACTGTAGTCTACTCTACCCTACCCAACTCTCCTCTCTTCTACCCTACTCTAACCCACACTACTCACCCTACCCTTCTCTTCACTACTCTACCCTACCATAGTCTACTCTATACTACCAGACTCTCCTCTAAACTACTCTCCTCTACCCTACCATACTCTACTAAACTCTACTCTAACCTACCCTACCCTAATATAGCCTACTCAACCCTACCCTACTATATCCCACTCAACTCGAACCTACTCTACTCTACACTAACTTACCCTACCCTATTCTACTCTACTTCACCTTACTCTGTGTTGTCGTGTCTTTGGCTATGCCAGATTAATTGATAAGACATGCTATTCTATAAAAGAATTTCTCCGTAATTAATATCACCTGATTGAGCTAATCATGTAAATGTAATTAACTAGAGAGTCGGTCACCACAAAATAATATTTATAGGGCTGTTATCTTCCGAATAAACTCTTAAAGACCTGGTAATATTTTACATCCATAGCAGTCAACATTAATCTTATCTTACTTCAGTCTCATCTGAAAATTGGAAATTCTTGGTTATCTGCAAAAACCCTGGCTAACAATTTGAATCAACAATACAAAATTGGGTTTAATCATTTATTTACTAAATACCTAACTAATCACACACACACATAATTAAATCATAACTTGTTTACAAATTACGTCATACAGGAAAACGTCCCTAGCGGGCGGAACCGATATGACAACTTGTCACACAAAGGAAGGGGTTGGGTTGAGTGAAAGAGCGGGAAGACTGAGGGACACAGGAAGAAGCTGTGCTATCGTAAATACAGTATCTTATGCATTCTAAATTACTTCCCATTTGGAAAAGGAAAATGCAATAAATATTTACTCTGAGCTGCGCTTCAGTAGGTTGGTGGTAGATGAAGGCCATGTTGCCAAACTGAGTCCTTTGAAGAATGTCTCTGGTGGTCAATTGGATACGTTGTAGTAACGTTGTTGTGTGGTAGATGGGATACTCTGTCTGTTCCTTCCTAACCCTCGTTTGCAGCTGCGGTCGCTAACTCAACGGCTAGAAGGTATCACTTCTGTCGTGAATAAGAGTTCAAAAGTTCATACTATTCGCAACCAAAGCTCATGCTGATGTTCGTTCTGTAGTTATTATCTGAACCATTCTGACATAGGACCGTCATCCTACCTCATCGGAACAGGAAGTTCAATTGTCGTCAAGGGGTTATATAAGAAGGGAGAAAGAGGGGGTGTTTCATAGTTTACAACCTCTGTCCCTTCACAGGGGCAGCCCTAACTTATGAAAACCCACATCTCACATTTTAGACGCTAAAATCACATTTCATCCCATCACAAAGAATTTCATATTCAAACATTTAAATTGAACAACAACTCCATGTGAATCCGGTGTGCAGACCTTCCACTGTAGAGTTTATGTCATCTTATCGTTGATGAGAATGTCTCAGATTACAACCAAACTGACATCATATTCATTAAGTACCACTGCATATGTTCAATTGGTCGGATTACCAGAATATAGTTCATTTCCCCCACCTTCTGATGTTCCCAGAATCTCAATGTTAACCAAGGGTTTTTTAAATGTAACCTCAGTAGGTTAGAGAGAGGAAAAAAGGAGGGAGAGGTATTTATGACTGTCATAAACCTACCCCCAGGCCAACGTCATGACAGTGTGTTGCTGTACGTCTCCATCCGAGATAAAGAGTCGTCCTTCTCTACAGCTATGACACAGTCTCAACGAGGAAGTGACGTCTTGTTTTTGTACTATATTGATTCAACATGTGCCTGAATACCAAGCATTATACATTGTCACTATGGGGACAAAAACAGATGATCTAATCAGAGCTCACTCATTCTGGATCAGAGTGGCGCATCTCATGGCATTTGTCCCAAATGGCCATCTCTATATAGTGTATAAACTTTTCCCTATACAGTGTACATCCTATTCCCTATGTAGTGTACATCCTATTCCCTATATAGTGTATATCCTATTCCCTATGTAGTGTACATCATATTCCCTATGTAGTGTACATCCTATTCCCTATATAGTGTATATCCTATTCTCTATATAGTGTACACCCTATTCCCTACATAGCATACACCCTATTCCCTATGTAGTGTACATCCTACTCCCTATGTAGTGTGTATGTTTGACCAGGCACACACATGTTGTTCATCAGAGCGTCATAAACTTTTGAAGTTTAAAATGCTCATGTGAATCGAATGATCTTCCAGTACTAAAGTATGTATTAACCTATCATGGTTATTAATGAACAATTATGTTTAGAATCTTATCTTCCACAGCATTACCTAGAGAGAGTGAATTTGAACAATTACTTCAGCTGAAACCCAAATAGCACCCTATTCCCTATATAGTGCGCTACTTTTGACAAGATTCTTATGGGCCCTGGTCAAAAGTCGAGCACTATTTAGGGAACAGTGTGCGATTTGAGACGTAGCTCCTGTTTCCTAGCTTAGTGAGGCGATGCTGTCTGAACAATACCCTTATTGTGCTGTAGGCTGGCTGGCCTGGAGTTGGCAGGACCAACAGAGAGGCAGAAATCAATCCAGGCTGGTGCTGAAAGCTCACAGACAAAACATACGGAATCGGGCACACACACACAGACACACACAGACACACACCTACACACACACACAGACCTACACACACACACAGACCTACACACACACACAGACCTACACACACACACACACACAGACCTACACACACACACACACACACACACACACACACACACACACACACACACACACACACACACACACACACACACACACACACACACACACACACACACACCCACACACACACACACACACACAACAAACACAGACACAGACACACAGACAAACACACACCTACACAGGGATGGAAAAACACAAATACACACACTCTGTTCTTGTATACTGGAACAGAGTTCGCCAAAGGAATTTCCCTGTAAAACGACCCATGTGCACCTTCATGGTAAACGACCCATGAGCATATTCATGGTAAACGACCCATGAGCACCTTCATGGTAAAGGACCCATGAACACCAACATGTAAAGAACCCATGAGCATCTTCATGGTAAACGACCCATGAGCACCTTCATGGTAAAGGACCCATGAGCACCTTCATGGTAAAGGACCCATGAGCACCTTCATGGTAAAGGACCCATGAGCACCTTCATGGTAAAGGACCCATGAGCACCTTCATGGTAAAGGACCCATGAGCACCTTCATGGTAAACGACCCATGAGCACCTTCATGGTAAACGACCCATGAGCACCTTCATGGTAAACGACCCATGAGCACCTTCATGGTAAACGACCCATGAGCACCTTCATGGTAAAGGACCCATGAACACCAACATGTAAAGAACCCATGAGCATCTTCATGGTAAACGACCCATGAGCACCTTCATGGTAAAGGACCCATGAGCACCTTCATGGTAAAGGACCCATGAGCACCTTCATGGTAAAGGACCCATGAGCACCTTCATGGTAAAGGACCCATGAGCACCTTCATGGTAAAGGACCCATGAGCACCTTCATGGTAAACGACCCATGAGCACCTTCATGGTAAACGACCCATGAGCACCTTCATGGTAAACGACCCATGAGCACCTTCATGGTAAAGGACCCATGAACACCAACATGTAAAGAACCCATGAGCATCTTCATGGTAAACGACCCATGAGCACCTTCATGGTAAAGGACCCATGAGCACCTTCATGGTAAAGGACCCATGAGCACCTTCATGGTAAAGGACCCATGAGCACCTTCATGGTAAAGGACCCATGAGCACCTTCATGGTAAAGGACCCATGAGCACCTTCATGGTAAAGGACCCATGAGCACCTTCATGGTAAACGACCCATGAGCACCTTCATGGTAAACGACCCATGAGCACCTTCATGGTAAACGACCCATGAGCACCTTCATGGTAAACGACCCATGAACACCAACATGTAAAGGACCCATGAGCACCAACATGTAAAGGACCCATGAGCACCAACATGTAAAGGACCCATGAGCACCAACATGTTAAAGGACCCATGAGCACCAACATGTTAAAGGACCCATGAGCACCAACATGTAAAGGACCCATGAGAACCAACATGTAAAGAACCCATGAGCACCAACATGTAAAGAACCCATGGGCACCAACATGTAAAGGACCCATGAGCACCAACATGTAAAGAACCCATGAGCACCAACATGCAAAGGACACATGAGCACAGAAACAAACAGAGCATGCGAAGCCCACAAGCTAACTTATTTGCAGATAAACAGAAACAAGCATCATTCTTTGGATCTGAATCAACTCGACCCCAAAAGAGAAAAATAAGCACGAAAATAAACTGCTCAGGACCATTAAACACTGGAATAAATTATGAAATATGGAGAATGACAAAGTTCTCATGGACTGGTAGGCAAGGGTTGCGTTTTTAGCCTGCTAGCTACGTTAACTGCTAACTTCAGTGTGTTCAATGTTCAAGCTAGCTAACAAGGCTACATAGCTAGCTAACATCTTCTGTAATATGACTTTTTTTGTACTCAAGGAATCTAATGACAGCATCATGTAGCTAATCTGCATAAACCCTACAATATGCTTAGTGCCTTTATTTCAACTAGCTAACGTTAGCTAGCTAAAGCTGGATATGAAGTTTGTTGACATGATATTGTGTCTGGTTTGTAGATGATAATGCTAGCTTGGTGGTCGACAAACTTCGGCCTAGGAACATCAGTGCGAAGGGCTTGGAACAGAATGGCAGACTTTACGCCTGTTTCAAGTATGTTCCCTTTTCCTAGTGAAACTTCAGAAATTAATATACAATTACACTGAGCTATAAATCAACACAATGTGTTTCCTCTGAGCGGCTATTCATTGATTCTGATCGAACTGCTATCCTCCACATTATTCATAGAGTTGTATGGTTTGTTATACTTTGAAATCAATGGGGGGTTTTTTGGCAAACATTTTGAGTTAGCGCAATTCCGTTTCTGTGGAATTGCCCAATGACAAATTTCCAATAATGTGGACAATACAGTTTTTCTAATTTTCATTCCAAACTGCAAAGGCTGCAGTTTCTTTTGTGAATATTGTCAGTTTGCAGAAACATCATGGCTGTACTATCAGTTAGCCTTGTCTGAGCCAGAACGTCACATAGAGCAGGAGTCTCGTGTTTCTCTAGCGTGAGGCAGCTTGATGTACAGTACATCCCTTGGACAGGACGCTTGTCAATCGCAGGGCCTTAACCCCAATCCATCTCTGTAATGATGAGTGTCAAGCAGAGAGTGTTGGCTGTACTGCACTCAAATATAAGTTGAGCAGAGAGTGTTGGATGTACTGCACTCATATATAAGTGGAGCAGAGCAGAGAAGATGCAGGCACTACACTGTTAAAAGTTGAATGCGTTTATTTATTTTATTTATCAAATTGCAGATAGCGTACGCTCTCTGAACTACCTGATGTTAACACATTAAAATATCCAGTTTAAATTAACTAGACATGTTTGTCACTAATGAATGATGAAAATAAAAACACATAACACTACAGCATGGTTGAAAAAACAAACATCAATACAACACTGATGCCCTATCTATGACAAGACAGACATGCTAACCATTAGCTCCTCCATTGACTAGCTCCTAACAGACTAAGACAGACATGCTAACCATTAGCTCCTCCATTGACTAGCTCCTAACAGACTGAAGACAGACATGCTAACCATTAGCTCCTCCATTGACTAGCTCCTAACAGACTGAAGACAGACATGCTAACCATTAGCTCCTCCATTGACTAGCTCCTAACAGACGAAGACAGACATGCTAACCGTTAGCTCCTCCATTGACTAGCTCCTAACAGACGAAGACAGACATGCTAACCATTAGCTCCTCCATTGACTAGCTCCTAACAGACTGAAGACAGACATGCTAACCATTAGCTCCTCCATTGACTAGCTCCTAACAGACGAAGACAGACATGCTAACCATTAGCTCCTCCATTGACTAGCTCCTAACAGACTGAAGACAGACATGCTAACCGTTAGCTCCTCCATTGACTAGCTCCTAACAGACGAAGACAGACATGCTAACCATTAGCTCCTCCATTGACTAGCGCCTAACAGACTGAAGACAGACATGCTAACCATTAGCTCCTCCATTGACTAGCTCCTAACAGACTGAAGACAGACATGCTAACCATTAGCTCCTCCATTGACTAGCGCCTAACAGACTGAAGACAGACATGCTAACCATTAGCTCCTCCATTGACTAGCTCCTAACAGACTGAAGACAGACATGCTAACCATTAGCTCCTCCATTGACTAGCTCCTAACAGACTGAAGACAGACATGCTAACCATTAGCTCCTCCATTGACTAGCTCCTAACAGACTGAAGACAGACATGCTAACCATTAGCTCCTCCATTAGCTCCTCCATTGACTAGCTCCTAACAGACTGAAGACAGACATGCTAACCATTAGCTCCTCCATTGACTAGCTCCTAACAGACTGAAGACAGACATGCTAACCATTAGCTCCTCCATTGACTAGCTCCTAACAGACTGAAGACAGACATGCTAACCATTAGCTCCTCCATTGACTAGCTCCTAACAGACTGAAGACAGACATGCTAACCATTAGCTCCTCCATTGACTAGCTCCTAACAGACTGAAGACAGACATGCTAACCATTAGCTCCTCCATTGACTAGCTCCTAACAGACTGAAGACAGACATGAAGACAGACATGCTAACCATTAGCTCCTCCATTGACTAGCTCCTAACAGACTGAAGACAGACATGCTAACCATTAGCTCCTCCATTGACTAGCTCCTAACAGACTGAAGACAGACATGCTAACCATTAGCTCCTCCATTGACTAGCTCCTAACAGACTGAAGACAGACATGCTAACCATTAGCTCCTCCATTGACTAGCTCCTAACAGACTGAAGACAGACATGCTAACCATTAGCTCCTCCATTGACTAGCTCCTCCAACAGACAGACTGAAGACAGACATGCTAACCATTAGCTCCTCCATTGACTAGCTCCTAACAGACTGAAGACAGACATGCTAACCATTAGCTCCTCCATTGACTAGCTCCTAACAGACTGAAGACAGACATGCTAACCATTAGCTCCTCCATTGACTAGCTCCTAACAGACTGAAGACAGACATGCTAACCATTAGCTCCTCCATTGACTAGCTCCTAACAGACTGAAGACAGACATGCTAACCATTAGCTCCTCCATTGACTAGCTCCTAACAGACTGAAGACAGACATGCTAACCATTAGCTCCTCCATTGACTAGCTCTAACAGACTGAAGACAGACATGCTAACCATTAGCTCCTCCATTGACTAGCTCCTAACAGACTGAAGACAGACATGCTAACCATTAGCTCCTCCATTGACTAGCTCCTAACAGACTGAAGACAGACATGCTAACCATTAGCTCCTCCATTGACTAGCTCCTAACAGACTGAAGACAGACATGCTAACCATTAGCTCCTCCATTGACTAGCTCCTAACAGACTGAAGACAGACATGCTAACCATCCTCCATTGACAGACTCCAGACTGAAGACAGACATGCTAACCATTAGCTCCTCCATTGACTAGCTCCTAACAGACTGAAGACAGACATGCTAACCATTAGCTCCTCCATTGACTAGCTCCTAACAGACTGAAGACAGACATGCTAACCATTAGCTCCTCCATTGACTAGCTCCTAACAGACTGAAGACAGACATGCTAACCATTAGCTCCTCCATTGACTAGCTCCTAACAGACTGAAGACAGACATGCTAACCATTAGCTCCTCCATTGACTAGCTCCTAACAGACTGAAGACAGACATGCTAACCATTAGCTCCTCCATTGACTAGCTCCTAACAGACTGAAGACAGACATGCTAACCATTAGCTCCTCCATTGACTAGCTCCTAACAGACTGAAGACAGACATGCTCCTCCATTGACTAGCTCCTAACAGACTAAGCAGACATGCTAACCATTAGCTCCTCCATTGACTAGCTCCTAACAGACTGAAGACAGACATGCTAACCATTAGCTCCTCCATTGACTAGCTCCTAACAGACTGAAGACAGACATGCTAACCATTAGCTCCCATTAGCTCCCATTGACTAGCTCCTAACAGACTGAAGACAGACATGCTAACCATTAGCTCCTCCATTGACTAGCTCCTAACAGACTGAAGACAGACATGCTAACCATTAGCTCCTCCATTGACTAGCTCCTAACAGACTGAAGACAGACATGCTAACCATTAGCTCCTCCATTGACTAGCTCCTAACAGACTGAAGACAGACATGCTAACCATTAGCTCCTCCATTGACTAGCTCCTAACAGACTGAAGACAGACATGCTAACCATTAGCTCCTCCATTGACTAGCTCCTAACAGACTGAAGACAGACATGCTAACCATTAGCTCCTCCATTGACTAGCTCCTAACAGACTGAAGACAGACATGCTAACCATTAGCTCCTCCATTGACTAGCTCCTAACAGACTGAAGACAGACATGCTAACCATTAGCTCCTCCATTGACTAGCTCCTAACAGACTGAAGACAGACATGCTAACCATTAGCTCCTCCATTGACTAGCTCCTAACAGACTGAAGACAGACATGCTAACCATTAGCTCCTCCATTGACTAGCTCCTAACAGACTGAAGACAGACATGCTAACCATTAGCTCCTCCATTGACTAGCTCCTAACAGACTGAAGACAGACATGCTAACCATTAGCTCCTCCATTGACTAGCTCCTAACAGACTGAAGACAGACATGCTAACCATTAGCTCCTCCATTGACTAGCTCCTAACAGACTGAAGACAGACATGCTAACCATTAGCTCCTCCATTGACTAGCTCCTAACAGACTGAAGACAGACATGCTAACCATTAGCTCCTCCATTGACTAGCTCCAAGACAGACATGCTAACCACAGACTGAAGACAGACATGAACCATTAGCTCCTCCATTGACTAGCTCCTAACAGACTGAAGACAGACATGCTAACCATTAGCTCCTCCATTGACTAGCTCCTAACAGACTGAAGACAGACATGCTAACCATTAGCTCCTCCATTGACTAGCTCCTAACAGACTGAAGACAGACATGCTAACCATTAGCTATTGACCAGACATGCTAACCATTAGCTCCTCCATTGACTAGCTCCTAACAGACTGAAGACAGACATGCTAACCATTAGCTCCTCCATTGACTAGCTCCTAACAGACTGAAGACAGACATGCTAACCATTAGCTCCTCCATTGACTAGCTCCTAACAGACTGAAGACAGACATGCTAACCATTAGCTCCTCCATTGACTAGCTCCTAACAGACTGAAGACAGACATGCTAACCATTAGCTCCTCCATTGACTAGCTCCTAACAGACTGAAGACAGACATGCTAACCATTAGCTCCTCCATTGACTAGCTCCTAACAGACTGAAGACAGACATGCTAACCATTAGCTCCTCCATTGACTAGCTCCTAACAGACTGAAGACAGACATGCTAACCATTAGCTCCTCCATTGACTAGCTCCTAACAGACTGAAGACAGACATGCTAACCATTAGCTCCTCCATTGACTAGCTCCTAACAGACTGAAGACAGACATGCTAACCATTAGCTCCTCCATTGACTAGCTCCTAACAGACTGAAGACAGACATGCTAACCATTAGCTCCTCCATTGACTAGCTAACAGACTAACAGACTGCTCCTCCATTGACTAGACAGACATGCTAACCATTAGCTCCTCCATTGACTAGCTCCTAACAGACTGAAGACAGACATGCTAACCATTAGCTCCTCCATTGACTAGCTCCTAACAGACTGAAGACAGACATGCTAACCATTAGCTCCTCCATTGACTAGCTCCTAACAGACTGAAGACAGACATGCTAACCATTAGCTCCTCCATTGACTAGCTCCTAACAGACTGAAGACAGACATGCTAACCATTAGCTCCTCCATTGACTAGCTCCTAACAGACTGAAGACAGACATGCTAACCATTAGCTCCTCCATTGACTAGCTCCTAACAGACTGAAGACAGACATGCTAACCATTAGCTCCTCCATTGACTAGCTCCTAACAGACTGAAGACAGACATGCTAACCATTAGCTCCTCCATTGACTAGCTCCTAACAGACTGAAGACAGACATGCTAACCATTAGCTCCTCCATTGACTAGCTCCTAACAGACTGACATGCTAACCACTCCTCCATTGACTAGCTCCTAACAGACTGAAGACAGACATGCTAACCATTAGCTCCTCCATTGACTAGCTCCTAACAGACTGAAGACAGACATGCTAACCATTAGCTCCTCCATTGACTAGCTCCTAACAGACTGAAGACAGACATGCTAACCATTAGCTCCTCCATTGACTAGCTCAGACTCAGACATGCTAACCATTAGCTCCTCCATTGACTAGCTCCTAACAGACTGAAGACAGACATGCTAACCATTAGCTCCTCCATTGACTAGCTCCTAACAGACTGAAGACAGACATGCTAACCATTAGCTCCTCCATTGACTAGCTCCTAACAGACTGAAGACAGACATGCTAACCATTAGCTCCTCCATTGACTAGCTCCTGACTGAGCTCCTAACAGACTGAAGACAGACATGCTAACCATTAGCTCCTCCATTGACTAGCTCCTAACAGACTGAAGACAGACATGAAGACAGACATAACCATTAGCTCCTCCATTGACTAGCTCCTAACAGACTGAAGACAGACATGCTAACCATTAGCTCCTCCATTGACTAGCTCCTAACAGACTGAAGACAGACATGCTAACCATTAGACTCCTCCAAGACAGACATTGACTAGCTCCTAACAGACTGAAGACAGACATGCTAACCATTAGCTCCTCCATTGACTAGCTCCTAACAGACTGAAGACAGACATGCTAACCATTAGCTCCTCCATTGACTAGCTCCTAACAGACTGAAGACAGACATGCTAACCATTAGCTCCTCCATTGACAGCTGACTGAAGACAGACATGCTAACCATTAGCTCCTCCATTGACTAGCTCCTAACAGACTGAAGACAGACATGCTAACCATTAGCTCCTCCATTGACTAGCTCCTAACAGACTGAAGACAGACATGCTAACCATTAGCTCCTCCATTGACTAGCTCCTAACAGACTGAAGACAGACATGCTAACCATTAGCTCCTCCATTGACTAGCTCCTAACAGACTGAAGACAGACATGCTAACCATTAGCTCCTCCATTGACTAGCTCCTAACAGACTGAAGACAGACATGCTAACCATTAGCTCCTCCATTGACTAGCTCCTAACAGACTGAAGACAGACATGCTAACCATTAGCTCCTCCATTGACTAGCTCCTAACAGACTGAAGACAGACATGCTAACCATTAGCTCCTCCATTGACTAGCTCCTAACAGACTGAAGACAGACATGCTAACCATTAGCTCCTCCATTGACTAGCTCCTAACAGACTGAAGACAGACATGCTAACCATTAGCTCCTCCATTGACTAGCTCCTAACAGACTGAAGACAGACATGCTAACCATTAGCTCCTCCATTGACTAGCTCCTAACAGACTGAAGACAGACATGCTAACCATTAGCTCCTCCATTGACTAGCTCCTAACAGACTGAAGACAGACATGCTAACCATTAGCTCCTCCATTGACTAGCTCCTAACAGACTGAAGACAGACATGCTAACCATTAGCTCCTCCATTGACTAGCTCCTAACAGACTGAAGATTAGCATTGACTAGCTCCTAACAGACTGAAGACAGACATGCTAACCATTAGCTCCTCCATTGACTAGCTCCTAACAGACTGAAGACAGACATGCTAACCATTAGCTCCTCCATTGACTAGCTCCTAACAGACTGAAGACAGACATGCTAACCATTAGCTCCTCCATTGACTAGCTCCTAACAGACTGAAGACAGACATGCTAACCATTAGCTCCTCCATTGACTAGCTCCTAACAGACTGAAGACAGACATGCTAACCTCCTAACAGACTTAGCTCCTCCATTGACTAGCTCCTAACAGACTGAAGACAGACATGCTAACCATTAGCTCCTCCATTGACTAGCTCCTAACAGACTGAAGACAGACATGCTAACCATTAGCTCCTCCATTGACTAGCTCCTAACAGACTGAAGACAGACATGCTAACCATTAGCTCCTCCATTGACTAGCTCCTAACAGACTGAAGACAGACATGCTAACCATTAGCTCCTCCATTGACTAGCTCCTAACAGACTGAAGACAGACATGAACTAGAACAGACTGATGCTAACCATTAGCTCCTCCATTGACTAGCTCCTAACAGACTGAAGACAGACATGCTAACCATTAGCTCCTCCATTGACTAGCTCCTAACAGACTGAAGACAGACATGCTAACCATTAGCTCCTCCATTGACTAGCTCCTAACAGACTGAAGACAGACATGCTAACCATTAGCTCCTCCATTGACTAGCTCCTAACAGACTGAAGACAGACATGCTAACCATTAGCTCCTCCATTGACTAGCTCCTAACAGACTGAAGACAGACATGCTAACCATTAGCTCCTCCATTGACTAGCTCCTAACAGACTGAAGACAGACATGCTAACCATTAGCTCCTCCATTGACTAGCTAACAGACTGAAGACAGACTGAAGACAAGACAGACATGCTAACCATTAGCTCCTCCATTGACTAGCTCCTAACAGACTGAAGACAGACATGCTAACCATTAGCTCCTCCATTGACTAACAGACTCAGACATGCTAACCATTAGCTCCTCCATTGACTAGCTCCTAACAGACTGAAGACAGACATGCTAACCATTAGCTCCTCCATTGACTAGCTCCTAACAGACTGAAGACAGACATGCTAACCATTAGCTCCTCCATTGACTAGCTCCTAACAGACTGAAGACAGACATGCTAACCATTAGCTCCTCCATTGACTAGACTGAAGACAGACATAACCAGATTGACTAGCTCCTAAGACAGACATGCTAACCATTAGCTCCTCCATTGACTAGCTCCTAACAGACTGAAGACAGACATGCTAACCATTAGCTCCTCCATTGACTAGCTCCTAACAGACTGAAGACAGACATGCTAACCATTAGCTCCTCCATTGACTAGCTCCTAACAGACTGAAGACAGACATGCTAACCATTAGCTCCTCCATTGACTAGCTCCTAACAGACTGAAGACAGACATGCTAACCATTAGCTCCTCCATTGACTAGCTCCTAACAGACTGAAGACAGACATGCTAACCATTAGCTCCTCCATTGACTAGCTCCTAACAGACATGAACCATTAGATTGACAGAACATGAAGACAGACATGCTAACCATTAGCTCCTCCATTGACTAGCTCCTAACAGACTGAAGACAGACATGCTAACCATTAGCTCCTCCATTGACTAGCTCCTAACAGACTGAAGACAGACATCCTCCATTAACTAGCTAACCATTAGCTCCTCCATTGACTAGCTCCTAACAGACTGAAGACAGACATGCTAACCATTAGCTCCTCCATTGACTAGCTCCAGACTAACAGACTGATTGACTAGAACAGACTGAAGACATGCTAACCATTAGCTCCTCCATTGACTAGCTCCTAACAGACTGAAGACAGACATGCTAACCATTAGCTCCTCCATTGACTAGCTCCTAACAGACTGAAGACAGACATGCTAACCATTAGCTCCTCCATTGACTAGCTCCTAACAGACTGAAGACAGACATGCTAACCATTAGCTCCTCCATTGACTAGCTCCTAACAGACTGAAGACAGACATGCTAACCATTAGCTCCTCCATTGACTAGCTCCTAACAGACTGAAGACAGACATGCTAACCATTAGCTCCTCCATTGACTAGCTCCTAACAGACTGAAGACAGACATGCTAACCATTAGCTCCTCCATTGACTAGCTCCTAACAGACTGAAGACAGACATGCTAACCATTAGCTCCTCCATTGACTAGCTCCTAACAGACTGAAGACAGACATGCTAACCATTAGCTCCTCCATTGACTAGCTCCTAACAGACTGAAGACAGACATGCTAACCATTAGCTCCTCCATTGACTAGCTCCTAACAGACTGAAGACAGACATGCTAACCATTAGCTCCTCCATTGACTAGCTCCTAACAGACTGAAGACAGACATGCTAACCATTAGCTCCTCCATTGACTAGCTCCTAACAGACTGAAGACAGACATGCTAACCATTAGCTCCTCCATTGACTAGCTCCTAACAGACAGAAGACAGACATGACTGAACATGCAACCATTAGCTCCTCCATTGACTAGCTCCTAACAGACTGAAGACAGACATGCTAACCATTAGCTCCTCCATTGACTAGCTCCTAACAGACTGAAGACAGACATGCTAACCATTAGCTCCTCCATTGACTAGCTCCTAACAGACTGAAGACAGACATGCTAACCATTAGCTCCTCCATTGACTAGCTCCTAACAGACTGAAGACAGACATGCTAACCATTAGCTCCTCCATTGACTTAGCTCCTAACAGACTGAAGACAGACATGCTAACCATTAGCTCCTCCATTGACTAGCTCCTAACAGACTGAAGACAGACATGCTAACCATTAGCTCCTCCATTGACTAGCTCCTAACAGACTGAAGACAGACATGCTAACCATTAGCTCCTCCATTGACTAGCTCCTAACAGACTGAAGACAGACATGCTAACCATTAGCTCCTCCATTGACTAGCTCCTAACAGACTGAAGACAGACATGCTAACCATTAGCTCCTCCATTGACTAGCTCCTAACAGACTGAAGACAGACATGCTAACCATTAGCTCCTCCATTGACTAGCTCCTAACAGACTGAAGACAGACATGCTAACCATTAGCTCCTCCATTGACTAGCTCCTAACAGACTGAAGACAGACAACCATGCTCCTCCATTGACTAGCTCCTAACAGACTGAAGACAGACATCCTCCATTGACTAGCTCCTAACAGACTGAAGACAGACATGCTAACCATTAGCTCCTCCATTGACTAGCTCCTAACAGACTGAAGACAGACATGCTAACCATTAGCTCCTCCATTGACTAGCTCCTAACAGACTGAAGACAGACATGCTAACCATTAGCTCCTCCATTGACTAGCTCCTAACAGACTGAAGACAGACATGCTAACCATTAGCTCCTCCATTGACTAGCTCCTAACAGACTGAAGACAGACATGCTAACCATTAGCTCCTCCATTGACTAGCTCCTAACAGACTGAAGACAGACATGCTAACCATTAGCTCCTCCATTGACTAGCTCCTAACAGACTGAAGACAGACATGCTAACCATTAGCTCCTCCATTGACTAGCTCCTAACAGACTGAAGACAGACATGCTAACCATTAGCTCCTCCATTGACTAGCTCCTAACAGACTGAAGACAGACATGCTAACCATTAGCTCCTCCATTGACTAGCTCCTAACAGACTGAAGACAGACATGCTAACCATTAGCTCCTCCATTGACTAGCTCCTAACAGACTGAAGACAGACATGCTAACCATTAGCTCCTCCATTGACTAGCTCCTAACAGACTGAAGACAGAACAGACTGAAGACAGACATGCTAACCATTAGCTCCTCCATTGACTAGCTCCTAACAGACTGAAGACAGACATGCTAACCATTAGCTCCTCCATTGACTAGCTCCTAACAGACTGAAGACAGACATGCTAACCATTAGCTCCTCCATTGACTAGCTCCTAACAGACTGAAGACAGACATGCTAACCATTAGCTCCTCCATTGACTAGCTCCTCCATAACAGACTGAAGACAGACATGCTAACCATTAGCTCCTCCATTGACTAACAGACTGAAGACAGACATAACCATTAGCTCCTCCATTGACTGAACAGACAGACATGCTAACCATTAGCTCCTCCATTGACTAGCTCCTAACAGACTGAAGACAGACATGCTAACCATTAGCTCCTCCAACAGACTTGAACCATTAGCTCCTCCATTGACTAGCTCCTAACAGACTGAAGACAGACATGCTAACCATTAGCTCCTCCATTGACTAGCTCCTAACAGACTGAAGACAGACATGCTAACCATTAGCTCCTCCATTGACTAGCTCCTAACAGACTGAAGACAGACATGCTAACCATTAGCTCCTCCATTGACTAGCTCCTAACAGACTGAAGACAGACATGCTAACCATTAGCTCCTCCATTGACTAGCTCCTAACAGACTGAAGACAGACATGCTAACCATTAGCTCCTCCATTGACTAGCTCCTAACAGACTGAAGACAGACATGCTAACCATTAGCTCCTCCATTGACTAGCTCCTAACAGACTGAAGACAGACATGCTAACCATTAGCTCCTCCATTGACTAGCTCCTAACAGACTGAAGACAGACATGCTAACCATTAGCTCCTCCATTGACTAGCTCCAGACTGAACAGACTGAAGACAGACATGCTAACCATTAGCTCCTCCATTGACTAGCTCCTAACAGACTGAAGACAGACATGCTAACCATTAGCTCCTCCATTGACTAGCTCCTAACAGACTGAAGACAGACATTAGCTATTGACCAACAGACTGAAGACAGACATGCTAACCATTAGCTCCTCCATTGACTAGCTCCTAACAGACTGAAGACAGACATGCTAACCATTAGCTCCTCCATTGACTAGCTCCTAACAGACTGAAGACAGACATGCTAACCATTAGACTAGCCCTCAGACAAGACAGACATGCTAACCATTAGCTCCTCCATTGACTAGCTCCTAACAGACTGAAGACAGACATGCTAACCATTAGCTCCTCCATTGACTAGCTCCTAACAGACTGAAGACAGACATGCTAACCATTAGCTCCTCCATTGACTAGCTCCTAACAGACTGAAGACAGACATGCTAACCATTAGCTCCTCCATTGACTAGCTCCTAACAGACTGAAGACAGACATGCTAACCATTAGCTCCTCCATTGACTAGCTCCTAACAGACTGAAGACAGACATGCTAACCATTAGCTCCTCCATTGACTAGCTCCTAACAGACTGAAGACAGACATGCTAACCATTAGCTCCTCCATTGACTAGACTCCATAACAGACTGAAGAACAGACATGCTAACCATTAGCTCCTCCATTGACTAGCTCCTAACAGACTGAAGACAGACATGCTAACCATTAGCTCCTCCATTGACTAGCTCCTAACAGACTGAAGACAGACATGAACCATTAGCTCCTCCATTGACTAGCTCCTAACAGACTGAAGACAGACATGCTAACCATTAGCTCCTCCATTGACTAGCTGAAGACAGACATAACAGACTGAACAGACAAGACATGCTAACCATTAGCTCCTCCATTGACTAGCTCCTAACAGACTGAAGACAGACATGCTAACCATTAGCTCCTCCATTGACTAGCTCCTAACAGACTGAAGACAGACATGCTAACCATTAGCTCCTCCATTGACTAGCTCCTAACAGACTGAAGACAGACATGCTAACCATTAGCTCCTCCATTGACTAGCTCCTAACAGACTGAAGACAGACATGCTAACCATTAGCTCCTCCATTGACTAGCTCCTAACAGACTGAAGACAGACATGCTAACCATTAGCTCCTCCATTGACTAGCTCCATAACAGACTGAAGACAGACATGCTAACCATTAGCTCCTCCATTGACTAGCTCCTAACAGACTGAAGACAGACATGCTAACCATTAGCTCCTCCATTGACTAGCTCCTAACAGACTGAAGACAGACATGCTAACCATTAGCTCCTCCATTGACTAGCTCCTAACAGACTGAAGACAGACATGCTAACCATTAGCTCCTCCATTGACTAGCTCCTAACAGACTGAAGACAGACATGAACCATTAGCTCCTCCATTGACTAGCTCCTAACAGACATTAACCATTAGCTCCTCCATTGACTAGCTCCTAACAGACTGAAGACAGACATGCTAACCATTAGCTCCTCCATTGACTAGCTCCTAACAGACTGAAGACAGACATGCTAACCATTAGCTCCTCCATTGACTAGCTCCTAACAGACTGAAGACAGACATGCTAACCATTAGCTCCTCCATTGACTAGCTCCTAACAGACTGAAGACAGACATGCTAACCATTAGCTCCTCCATTGACTAGCTCCTAACAGACTGAAGACAGACATGCTAACCATTAGCTCCTCCATTGACTAGCTCCTAACAGACTGAAGACAGACATGCTAACCATTAGCTCCTCCATTGACTAGCTCCTAACAGACTGAAGACAGACATGCTAACCATTAGCTCCTCCATTGACTAGCTCCTAACAGACTGAAGACAGACATGCTAACCATTAGCTCCTCCATTGACTAGCTCCTAACAGACTGACAGACAGACATTAGCTATTGACTAGCTTAGCTGAAGACAGACATCCATTGACTAGCTCCTAACAGACTGAAGACAGACATGCTAACCATTAGCATTGACTATGACTGAACCATTAACCATTAGCTCCTCCATTGACTAGCTCCTAACAGACTGAAGACAGACATGCTAACCATTAGCTCCTCCATTGACTAGCTCCTAACAGACTGAAGACAGACATGCTAACCATTAGCTCCTCCATTGACTAGCTCCTAACAGACTGAAGACAGACATGCTAACCATTAGCTCCTCCATTGACTAGCTCCTAACAGACTGAAGACAGACATGCTAACCATTAGCTCCTCCATTGACTAGCTCCTAACAGACTGAAGACAGACATGCTAACCATTAGCTCCTCCATTGACTAGCTCCTAACAGACTGAAGACAGACATGCTAACCATTAGCTCCTCCATTGACTAGCTCCTAACAGACTGAAGACAGACATGCTAACCATTAGCTCCTCCATTGACTAGCTCCTAACAGACTGAAGACAGACATGCTAACCATTAGCTCCTCCATTGACTAGCTCCTAACAGACTGAAGACAGACATGCTAACCATTAGCTCCTCCATTGACTAGCTCCTAACAGACTGAAGACAGACATGCTAACCATTAGCTCCTCCATTGACTAGCTCCTAACAGACTGAAGACAGACATGCTAACCATTAGCTCCTCCATTGACCTCCATTGACTAGCTCCTAACAGACTGAAGACAGACATGCTAACCATTAGCTCCTCCATTGACTAGCTCCTAACAGACTGAAGACAGACATGCTAACCATTAGCTCCTCCATTGACTAGCTCCTAACAGACTGAAGACAGACATGCTAACCATTAGCTCCTCCATTGACTCTAACAGACTGAAGACAGACATGCTAACAGACTGAAGACAAGACATGCTAACCATTAGCTCCTCCATTGACTAGCTCCTAACAGACTGAAGACAGACATGCTAACCATTAGCTCCTCCATTGACTAGCTCCTAACAGACTGAATTGACTTGCTCCTAACAGACTGAAGACAGACATGCTAACCATTAGCTCCTCCATTGACTAGCTCCTAACAGACTGAAGACAGACATGCTAACCATTAGCTCCTCCATTGACTAGCTCCTAACAGACTGAAGACAGACATGCTAACCATTAGCTCCTCCATTGACTAGCTCCTAACAGACTGAAGACAGACATGCTAACCATTAGCTCCTCCATTGACTAGCTCCTAACAGACTGAAGACAGACATGCTAACCATTAGCTCCTCCATTGACTAGCTCCTAACAGACTGAAGACAGACATGCTAACCATTAGCTCCTCCATTGACTAGCTCCTAACAGACTGAAGACAGACATGCTAACCATTAGCTCCTCCATTGACTAGCTCCTAACAGACTGAAGACAGACATGCTAACCATTAGCTCCTCCATTGACTAGCTCCTAACAGACTGAAGACAGCTACATGCTCCTCCAACCATTAGCTCCTCCATTGACTAGCTCCTAACAGACTGAAGACAGACATGCTAACCATTAGCTCCTCCATTGACTAGCTCCTAACAGACTGAAGACAGACATGCTAACCATTAGCTCCTCCATTGACTAGCTCCTAACAGACTGAAGACAGACATGCTAACCATTAGCTCCTCCATTGACTAGCTCCTAACAGACTGAAGACAGACATGCTAACCATTAGCTCCTCCATTGACTAGCTCCTAACAGACTGAAGACAGACATGCTAACCATTAGCTCCTCCATTGACTAGCTCCTAACAGACTGAAGACAGACATGCTAACCATTAGCTCCTCCATTGACTAGCTCCTAACAGACTGAAGACAGACATGCTAACCATTAGCTCCTCCATTGACTAGCTCCTAACAGACTGAAGACAGACATGCTAACCATTAGCTCCTCCATTGACTAGCTCCTAACAGACTGAAGACAGACATGCTAACCATTAGCTCCTCCATTGACTAGCTCCTAACAGACTGAAGACAGACATGCTAACCATTAGCTCCTCCATTGACTAGCTCCTAACAGACTGAAGACAGACATGCTAACCATTAGCTCCTCCATTGACTAGCTCCTAACAGACTGAAGACAGACATGCTAACCATTAGCTCCTCCATTGACTAGCTCCTAACAGACTGAAGACAGACAGCTCCTCCATTGACATGACTAAGACAGACATTAACCATTAGCTCCTCCATTGACTAGCTCCTAACAGACTGAAGACAGACATGCTAACCATTAGCTCCTCCATTGACTAGCTCAGACTCCATTGACTAGCTCCTAACAGACTGAAGACAGACATGCTAACCATTAGCTCCTCCATTGACTAGACTGAAGACAGACATGCTAACCATTAGAAGAACAGACTGAAGACATGCTAACCATTAGCTCCTCCATTGACTAGCTCCTAACAGACTGAAGACAGACATGCTAACCATTAGCTCCTCCATTGACTAGCTCCTAACAGACTGAAGACAGACATGCTAACCATTAGCTCCTCCATTGACTAGCTCCTAACAGACTGAAGACAGACATGCTAACCATTAGCTCCTCCATTGACTAGCTCCTAACAGACTGAAGACAGACATGCTAACCATTAGCTCCTCCATTGACTAGCTCCTAACAGACTGAAGACAGACATGCTAACCATTAGCTCCTCCATTGACTAGCTCCTAACAGACTGAAGACAGACATGCTAACCATTAGCTCCTCCATTGACTAGCTCCTAACAGACTGAAGACAGACATGCTAACCATTAGCTCCTCCATTGACTAGCTCCTAACAGACTGAAGACAGACATGCTAACCATTAGCTCCTCCATTGACTAGCTCCTAACAGACTGAAGACAGACATGCTAACCATTAGCTCCTCCATTGACTAGCTCCTAACAGACTGAAGACAGACATGCTAACCATTAGCTCCTCCATTGACTAGCTCCTAACAGACTGAAGACAGACATGCTAACCATTAGCTCCTCCATTGACTAGCTCCTAACAGACTGAAGACAGACATGCTAACCATTAGCTCCTCCATTGACTAGCTCCTAACAGACTGAAGACAGACATGCTAACCATTAGCTCCTCCATTAACTAGCTCCTAACAGACTGAAGACAGACATGCTAACCATTAGCTCCTCCATTGACTAGCTCCTAACAGACTGAAGACAGACATGCTAACCAAGACAGACATTAGCTCCTCCATTGACTAGCTCCTAACAGACTGAAGACAGACATGCTAACCATTAGCTCCTCCATTGACTAGCTCCTAACAGACTGAAGACAGACATGCTAACCGTTAGCTCCTCCATTGACTAACAGCTCCATAACAGACTGAAGACAGACATGCTAACCATTAGCTCCTCCATTGACTAGCTCCTAACAGACTGAAGACAGACATGCTAACCATTAGCTCCTCCATTGACTAGCTCCTAACAGACGAAGACAGACATGCTAACCATTAGCTCCTCCATTGACTAGCTCCTAACAGACGAAGACAGACATGCTAACCATTAGCTCTTACATAGCTCCCATTAGCGTGGACTAGCTCCACAGGGAAGCTGCCTCAAACAGGTCATTTAGGACATCAAAGGATCAATGAAATAATGATATTCAGATGAAGTGTTTAGTTGAGTTATCTTTATATAGAAAACTGCTGTCCTTCTGTATTAATTTAATTGTAACTTTAGTCTGTCTTCCTGCTGGGTGGATGGAGGTGCTGTTCCCGGTAACAACCTATTCCATGTAACACAGTCTAAAGTTGTGCACTATATATTGAGTAGAGAATCAAGACAAAGGAGATGATTGTGGACTACATGAAAAAGAGGACCGAGCACGCCCCAATTCTCATTGACGGGGCTGCAGTGGAGCAGGTTAAGAGCTTCAAGTTCCTTGGTGTCCACATCACCAACAAACTAACATGGTCCAAACACACCAAGACAGTTGTGAAGAGGGCACGACAAAACCTATTCCCCCTCAGGAGACTGATAAGATTTGGCATGGGTCCCCAGATCCTCAAAAGGTTCTACAGCTGCACCATCGAGAGCATCCTGACTGGTTGCATCACTGCCTGGTATAGAAACTGCTAGGCACTACAGAGGGAACGGCCCGGTACATCACTGGGGCCAAGCTGGTAGTGGTTAGAACGTTGGACTAGTAACCTGAAAGTTTGCAAGATTGAATCCCAGAGCTGACAAGGTAAAAATCTGTTGTTCTGCCCCTGAACAGGGCAGTTAACCCACTGTTCCTCGGCCGTCACTGAAAATAGGAATTTGTTCTTAACTGACTTGCCTAGTTAAATAAATGTTTAAAAAAAAAACTCCCTGCCGTCCAGGACCTCTATACCAGGCGGTGTCAGAGGAAGTTGTTAAAGACTTGTTGTTAAAGACTCCAGCCACCCTAGTCAGACTGTTCTCTCTGCTACCGCACGGCAAGCGTTAGCAGAGCACCAGGTCCAGGTCCAAGAGGCTTCTAAACAGCTTCTACCCCCCAATCCATAAGACTCCTGAACACCTAATCAAACGGCTACCCAGACTATTTGCACCCTCCCGTTTGACCCTCTATTACACCTTTTCTACTCTATGTTGTTATCATCTATGCATAGTCACTTTAATAACTCTACCCACATGTACATATTACCATAACACCCTGTATATAACCTTCAGCTGACTCTGTACCGGTACCCCCCTGTATATAGTCTCCACATTGACTCTGTACCGTAATACCCTGTATATAGCCTCCACATTGACTCTGTACTGGTACCTCCTGTATATAGCCTCCACATTGACTCTGTACCGTAATACCCTGTATATAACCTCCACATTGACTCTGTACTGGTACCTCCTGTATATAGCCTCCACATTGACTCTGTACCGTAATACCCTGTATATAACCTCGAGATTGACTCTGTACCGGTACCCCCCTGTATATAGTCTCCACATTGACTCTGTACAGTAATACACTGTATATAACCTCCACATTGACTCTGTACCGTAACACCCTGTATATAACCTCGAGATTGACTCTGTACCTGTACCCCCTGTATATAGCCTCCACGTTGACTCTGTACCTGTACCCCCTGTATATAGCCTCCACATTGACACTGTACCAGTACCCCCTTTATATAACCTCCACATTGACTCTGTACCGTAACACCCTGTATATAACCTCGAGATTGACTCTGTACCGGTACCCCCCTGTATATAGTCTCCACATTGACTCTGTACCGTAATACACTGTATATAACCTCCACGTTGACTCTGTACCGTAATACCCTGTATATAGCCTCCACATTGACTCTGTACCGTAATACCCTGTATATAGCCTCCACATTGACTCTGTACCGTAATACCCTGTATATAGCCTCCACATTGACTCTGTACCGTAATACACTGTATATAACCTCCACGTTGACTCTGTACCGTAATACCCTGTATATAGCCTCCACATTGACTCTGTACTGGTACCCCCTGTATATAGCCGTCTCTATTGTTATTTTACCGCTGCTCTGTAATTATTGTTACTTTTATTTCATATTCTTGTCTGTATTTTTTTTTAACTGCATTGTTGGTTAAGGGCTCGTAAGTAAGCATTTCACTGTGAGGTCTACTTCACCTGTTGTATTCAGCATTTCACTGTGCGTCTACTACACCTGTTGCATTCAGCATTTCACTGTGAGGTCTACTACACCTGTTGTATTCAGCATTTCACTGTAAGGTCTACTACACCTGTTGTATTCAGCATTTCACTGTACGGTCTACTACACCTGTTGTATTCAGCATTTCACTGTACGGTCTACTACACCTGTTGTATTCAGCATTTCACTGTAAGGTCTACTACACCTGTTGTATTCAGCATTTCACTGTAAGGTCTACTACACCTGTTGTATTCAGCATTTCACTGTACGGTCGACTACACCTGTTGTATTCAGCATTTCACTGTAAGGTCTACTACACCTGTTGCATTCAGCATTTCACTGTACGGTCTACTACACCTGTTGTATTCAGCATTTCACTGTAAGGTCTACTTCACCTGTTTTATTCAGCATTTCACTGTAAGGTCTACTACACCTGTTGTATTCAGCATTTCACTGTAAGGTCTACTTCACCTGTTTTATTCAGCATTTCACTGTAAGGTCTACTACACCTGTGTATTCAACATTTCACTGTGAGGTCTACTACACCTGTTGTATTCAGCATTTCACTGTAAGGTCTACTACACCTGTTGTATTCAGCATTTCACTGTAAGGTCTACTACAACTGTGTATTCAGCGCATGTGACTACTATAATTTGAATTGATTTGTTTGTGCCCTGGTCTAAAGTTATATATTGATTAAGGAGGTTGCTGTTTGGACTCACAGAGGTTGCTGTTTAGACTCAGGGGTTGCTGTTTAGACTCACAGAGGTTGCTGTTTGGACTCACAGAGGTTGCTGTTTAGACTCAGGGGTTGCTGTTTAGACTCACAGAGGTTGCTGTTTGGACTCACAGAGGTTGCTGTTTAGACTCACAGAGGTTGCTGTTTAGACTCAGGGGTTGCTGTTTAGACTCACAGAGGTTGCTGTTTGGACTCACAGAGGTTGCTGTTTAGACTCACATAGGTTGCTGTTTTGACTCAGGAGTTGCTGTTTTGACTCAGGAGTTGCTGTTTTGACTCAGGGGTTGCTGTTTAAACTCAGAGAGGTTGCATAAGGCGTCGTTTTCATAAAAGCAGAACAGATGTCGTGTTTTCAAGACTGTCAACAGTAGGTTACGCCAAGTCCCATTATAGAGTTGCAACACGTCCACGTTTTCCCTTTACAGTGCACTACTTGGGGAATAGGGTGCCATTTCCACAGTGCACTACTTGGGGAATAGGGTGCCATTTCCACAGTTGTTCTATTTAGACATACCCCACTCCACACCACCCCACCACCCCCGCCCACTACCCCATAGCTGAGGACTTGGTTTAATTATTGCTGTCACACTGCATGCTATAGAGACACTGTAAGGAACGGAATGTAGACATATCTTGAGCATGAGAACCAACCGCACACACACGCACACACACGCACACACACACACGCACACACACACACACACACACACACACACACACACACACACACACACAGCTCAGACCAGCCCAGCCCAGCGGCCCTCTACTTCCTGCCTGGGTGTTAGCAAGAAGAGAAGAGAATCATCCAATTCAACTCTAGAGCTGTGACTCACGTTGAACTGAGACAGGCCCGGGACAGCACTGGACACACACCATGTTGTGGAGTCTGTGTGTCTGAGTGTGTGTACGATGTTTGTGATGTACTTGTACAATTGTGTGTGTGTGTCAGTCAGTGTGTGTATATGTATCAGTCTGTGTGTGTGTGTGTGTGTGTGTGTGTGTGTGTGTGTGTGTGTGTGTGTGTGTGTGTGTGTGTGTGTGTGTGTGTGTGTGTGTGTCAGTCAATGTGTGTATATGTGTCAGTCAGTGTGTGTGTGTGTGTGTGTCAGTCAATGTGTGTATATGTGTCTGTGTGTGTGTGTGTGTGTGTGTCAGTCAATGTGTGTATATGTGTCAGTCAGTGTGTGTGTGTGTGTGTGTGTCAGTCAGTGTGTGTCTATGTTTGGGGTTGTTTGGGTTGTTTTCTGGGGGGTTGGTTTGTTTGGTTTGGTTTGTTTGAGTTGTTTGGTTTGGCTTGTTTGGGTTGTTTGGTTTGGTTTGGTTTGTTTGGGTTTTTTGGTTTGGTTTGTTTTGGGTGGGTTTGTTTGGGTTGTTTGGTTTGGTTTGGTTGGTTTGTTTGGTTTGGTTGGTTTGTTTGGGTTGTTTGGTTTGGTTTGGTTTGGTTGGTTTGGTTGGTTTGGTTTGGTTGGTTTGTTTGGGTTGTTTGGTTTGTTTGGTTTGGTTTGTTTGGGTGGGTTTGTTTGGGTTGTTTGGTTTGGTTTGGTTGGTTTGTTTGGTTTGGTTTGGGTTGTTTGGTTTGTTTGGTTTGGGTTGGTTTGTTTGGTTTGTTTGGTTTGTTTGGTTTGGGTTGGTTTGTTTGGCTTGTTTGGTTTGGTTTGGTTGGTTGGTTTGTTTGGTTTGGTTTGGTTTGTTTGGTTTGGTTGGTTTGGTTTGGTTTGGTTGGTTTGGTTGGTTGGTTTGTTTGGTTTGGGTTGGTTTGGGTTGGTTGGTTTGTTTGGTTTGGGTTGGTTTGGTTGGTTTGTTTGGTTTGTTTGGTTGGTTTGGTTTGGTTTGTTTGGTGTATGTTAAGAAGACCAGTCAGATATCTGACTGTCACACAAGACTGGGTTGTACTAAAACACCCAAGTCTCTTTGCAGTGTTTTATCATTGTGGCACACGTGCAAAATGTTTGTTTTATCAAACCTCTCTTGATCCCAATCTCCTGTTTTTTTTTGTTTTTTTTTACTATTTTCTACATTGTAGAATAATAGTTAATACATCACAACTAGGAAATAACACACATGGAATCATGTAGTAACCAAAAAAGTGTTAAACAAATCAACATATATTTTATATTGTATCAACCAGTTTCACCTGGAATGCATTTTATGACAGTCTTGAAGGAGTTCCCACATCACTCTCCTTCTTGGTAAAATAGCCCTTACACAGCCTGGAGGTGTGCTGGGTTATTGTCCTGTTGAAAAACAAATGATTGTCCCACGAAGCTCAAACCAGATGGGATGGCGTATTGCTGCAGAATGCTTGGGTAGCCATGCTGGTTAAGTGTGCCTTGAATTCTAAATAAATCTCTGACAGTGTCACCAGCAAAGCACCCCCAAACCATCACACCTCCTCCTCCATGCCTCACAGTGGGAACCACACATGGAGATCATCCATTCACCTACTCTGTGTCTCACAAAGATATGGCGGTTAGAACCAAAAATCTAAAATTTGGACTCATCAGACCAAAGCACAGAATAGTCTAATGTCTATTGCTCGTGTTTCTTGGCCCAAGCAAGTCTCTTCTACTTATTGGTGTCCTTTAATAGTGGTTTCTTTGCAGCAATTTGACCCTGAAGGCCTGATTCACACAGTCTCCCCTGAACAGGTGATGTTGAGATGTGTCTGTTACTTGACCTCCGTGAAGCATTTATTTAGGCTGCAATCTGAGGTGCAGTTAACTCTAATGACCTTATCCTCTGCAGCAGAAGCAACTCTCGGTTCTTCCCAGAGCCAGTTTCATCATAGCGCTTGATGGTTTTTGCGACTGCACTTGAAGAAACTTTCAAAGTTCTTGAAATGTTCCGTATTGACTGACTTTCATGTTTTAAAAATAATGATGGACTATCGTTTTCTCTTCGCTTATTTGAGCTGTTCTTGCCATAATATGGACTTAGTCTTTTGCCAAATAGGGCTATCTTCACCACCCCTACCTTGTCACAACACAGCTGATTAGCTCAAACACATTAAGAAGGAAATAAAAGACTACAGTTTGTCCTGAGACAGTATTCAGACTACAGTTTGTCCTGAGGCAGTATTCAACCTACAGTTTGTCCTGAGGCAGTATTCAGACTACAGTTTGTCCTGAGGCAGTATTCAGACTACAGTTTGTCCTGAGACAGTATTCAGACTACAGTTTGTCCTGAGGCAGTATTCAACCTACAATTTGTCCTGAGACAGTATTCAGACTACAGTTTGTCCTGAGACAGTATTCAGACGACAGTTTGTCCTGAGACAGTATTCAACCAACAATTTGTCCTGAGGCAGTATTCAGACTAGAATTTGTCCTGAGACAGTATTCAGACTACAGTTTGTCCTGAGACAGTATTCAGACTACAGTTTGTCCTGAGACAGTATTCAGACTACAGTTTGTCCTGAGGCAGTATTCAGACTACAGTTTGTCCTGAGGCAGTATTCAGACTACAGTTTGTCCTGAGACAGTATTCAACCTACAGTTTGTCCTGAGACAGTATTCAACCTACAATTTGTCCTGAGACAGTATTCAGACTACAGTTTGTCCTGAGACAATATTCAGACAGTTTGAACAGTTTGAACCTACAGTTTGAACAGGGAAACACGGCTTAAATGTACACAGAGAGCTAACATTAATAATATGCATGTCAATCTCTCATGGGTCAAAGTGGAAGAGAGATTGACTTCATCACTACTTGTTTATGTAAGAAGTGTTGACAAGCTGAATGCACGGGCTGTCAGTTTAAACTACTAGCACACATCTCGGACACCCATTGCATACCCCATTGCATACCCCACAAGACATGCCACCAGAGGTCTGTTTAAACTACTAGCACACATCTCGGACACCCATTGCATACCCCATTGCATACCCTACAAGACATGCCACCAGAGGTCTGTTTAAACTACTAGCACACATCTCGGACACCCATTGCATACCCCATTGCATACCCCACAAGACATGCCACCAGAGGTCTGTTTAAACTACTAGCACACATCTCGGACACCCATTGCATACCCCATTGCATACCCCACAAGACATGCCACCAGAGGTCTGTTTAAACTACTAGCACACATCTCGGACACCCATTGCATACCCCATTGCATACCCCACAAGACATGCCACCAGAGGTCTGTTTAAACTACTAGCACACATCTCGGACACCCATTGCATACCCCATTGCATACCCCACAAGACATGCCACCAGAGGTCTGATTAAACTACTAGCACACATCTCGGACACCCATTGCATACCTCACAAGACATGCCACCAGAGGTCTCTTCACAGTCCCCAAGTCCAGAACAGACTATGGGAGGTGCACAGTACTACATAGAGCCATGACTACATGGAACTCTATTCAACAGTACTACATAGAGCCATGACTACATGGAACTCTATTCCATATCAGGTAACTGATGCAGCAGTAGAATCAGATTTTAAAAAACAGGTTAAAATACACCTTATGGAAGAGCGGGGACTGTTAAGAGACACACATACACATGATAAGACACGGACTCTGCAATACATGTAATGGTGCCAGACATGCACATAAACACATACAGTTGGCATTGCTGTTATGATTTCAGTTGTCCTTGATGTCCTTTGTTTTATTGTTATTTTTTTTATTGCGTTTTCTTCTGTTTTCTTCTGTCTTTTCCATTTTCCTCTTTAGTTCATTCTCTTGGTTGTTGGTACATTGGGGGGTTCTTGGGGGTGGGGGTTCATTCTCTTGGTTGTTGGTACATTGGGGGGTTCATTCTCTTGGTTGTTGGTACATTGGTGGGTTCTTGGGGGTGGGGGTTCATTCTCTTGGTTGTTGGTGCATTGGGGGGTTCTTGGGGGTGGGGGTTCATTCTCTTGGTTGTTGGTCCATTGGGGGGTTCTTGGGGGTGGGGTTCATTCTCTTGGTTGTTGGTACATTGGGGGGTTCATTCTCTTGGTTGTTGGTACATTGGGGGTTCTTGGGGGTGGGGGTTCATTCTCTTGGTTGTTGGTGCGTTGGGGGTTCTTGGGGGTGGGGGTTCATTCTCTTGGTTGTTGGTGCATTGGGGGGTTCTTGGGGGTGGGGGTTCATTCTCTTGGTTGTTGGTGCATTGGGGGGTTCTTGGGGGAATGGAATTAATTGTATTTGTTGTTTATTTTTCTTTCGAGTGAGGGGGGCTGTGGGGGGGTCTTGAATGGTTGAGGGACAGCTATTGTGGAAATGTGGGGGATCTTGGAAGGTTTGGGTTTCATAAGATTGTGATCATTTTATATCACTATCATGCCCACGCACCCCCACACATAAGGATGGCTCTGCTGGGGAGAGACTGATACATGTTTGATAGTAGTAGACACCCTCACACATAAGGATGGCTCTGCTGCAGACAGACTGATATATGTTTGATAGTAGTAGACACCCTCACACATAAGGATGGCTCTGCTGCAGACAGACTGAAACATGTTTGATAGTAGTAGTAGACACCCTCACACACAAGGATGGCTCTGCTGCAGACAGACTGAAACATGTTTGATAGTAGTAGTAGACACCCTCACACATAAGGATGGCTCTGCTGCAGACAGACTGATACATGTTTGATAGTAGTAGACACCCTCACACATAAGGACGGCTCTGCTGCAGACAGACTGATACATGTTTGATAGTAGTAGTAGACACCCTCACACATAAGGATGGCTCTGCTGCAGACAGACTGATACATGTTTGATAGTAGTAGTAGACACCCTCACACATAAGGACGGCTCTGTTGCAGACAGATAGATACATGTTTGATAGTAGTAGTAGTAGACACCCTCACACATAAGGATGGCTCTGCTGCAGACAGACTGAAACATATTTGATAGTGACTTGATGCTGTATTGTTTACCTTCGTTTTCTAATACTATAATGTTACCCCTTCCTTGTGTTTTTTGTAACAAATAATTATAAACATATAAAAATATTTTTTTAAAGACGCGGACTCTGTACACACATGGATTTTGTATTGTAAATATGTGGTAGTAGAGTAGTGGCCTGAGGGAACACACCCTACTGTGACTCCCTCTAACCCGTGTCTCCTCCAGAGCCCCTAACAACCTACTGTGACTCCCTCTAACCTACTTTGACCTTCTCTAACCTACTGTGACTCTCTCTAACCTACTGTGACTCTCTCGAACCTACTTTGACTCTCTAACCTACTGTGACTCCCTCTAACCCCTGTCTCCTCTTCTCCAGACCCTCTAACAACCTACTGTGACTCTCTAACCTACTGTGACTCCCTCTAACCTACTGTGACTTTCTAACCTACTGTGACTCTCTCTAACCTACTGTGACTCTCTCTAGTATACACCTACTGTGACTCTCTCTAGTCTACACCTACTGTGACTCTCTCTAACCTACGGTGACTCTCTCGAACCTACTTTGACTCTCTAACCTACTGTGACTCCCTCTAACCCCTGTCTCCTCTTCTCCAGACCCCCTAACAACCTACTGTGATTCTCTCTAAACTACTGTGACTCCCTCTAACCCCTGTCTCGTCTCCTCCAGACCCCCTAACAACCTACCGTGACTCCCTCTAACCTACTGTAACTCTCTCTAGCCTACTGTGACTCTCTCTAACCTACTGTGACTCTCTCTAACCTACTGTGACTCTCTCTAGCCTACTGTGACTCTCTCTAGCCTCTGTCTCCTCTCCTCCAGACCCCCTAACAACCTACTGTGACTCTCTCTAACCTACTGTTACTCTTTCAAACCTACTGTGACTCTCTCTCGCTTACTGGGACTCTCTCTAACCTACTGTGACTCTCTCTAACCTACTGTGACTCTCTCTAGCCTACTGTGACTCTCTCTCGCCTACTGTGACTCTCTCTCGCCTACTGTGACTCTCTCGCTTACTGGGACTCTCTCTAACCTACTGTGACTCTCTCTAACCTACTGTGACTCTCTCTAACCTACTGTGACTCTCTCTCGCCTACTGTGACTCTCTCTCGCCTACTGTGACACTCTCTCGCCTACTGTGACTCTCTCTAACCTACTGTGACTCTCTCTCGCCTACTGTGACTCTCTCTAGCCTACTGTGACTCCCTCTAACCCCTGTCTCCTGTCCTCCAGATCCCCTAGCCAGCCTTCAAGATGGAGGAGGAACAGTGCTTCTACAATGAGTCCATATCCTTCTTCTACAACCGCAGTGGAAAGTACCTGGCTACAGAGTGGAATACCGTCAGTAAGCTGGTGATGGGGCTGGGTATCACAGTATGTATCTTCATCATGCTGGCTAACCTGCTGGTCATGGTGGCTATATACGTCAACCGCCGCTTCCACTTCCCTATTTACTACCTGATGGCCAACCTGGCGGCCGCCGACTTCTTTGCCGGTCTGGCGTACTTCTACCTGATGTTCAACACCGGCCCGAACACACGGCGCCTCACGGTCTCCACGTGGCTGCTCCGACAGGGTCTCATCGACACGTCCCTCACGGCGTCCGTGTGTAACCTCCTCGCCATCGCCATCGAGCGCCACATCACCGTTTTCCGCATGCAGCTACACACGCGCATGTCCAACCGGCGTGTGGTGGTGGTGATTGTAGTCATCTGGACATTGTCTATCGTCATGGGAGCCATCCCGTCGGTAGGGTGGAACTGTATCTGTGACATCAGCACGTGTTCCAGCATGGCGCCGCTGTACTGTAACTCCTACCTGGTGTTCTGGGCCGTATTCAACCTGGTCACCTTCCTGGTCATGGTGGTGCTGTACGCTCACATCTTTATGTACGTGAGACAGAGGACCATGAGGATGAGCAGACACAGCTCTGGGCCACGCAGGAACAGAGACACCATGATGAGTCTACTGAAGACTGTCGTCATCGTATTGGGTAAGAACCTCCACTACCTTCACAACAGACCCTATATGTTAGATACTGGTACTGGGTAGGTTAGAGGTAGGACCAGACACTATATGTTAGATACTGGTACTGGGTAGGTTAGAGGTAGGACGAGGTAGGAACAGACACTATATGTTAGACACTGGTACTGGGTAGTTTAGAGGTAGGACCAGGTAGGAACAGACACTATATGTTAGACACTGGTACTGGGTAGGTTAGAGGTAGGACCAGGTAGGACCAGACACTATATGTTAGACACTGGTACTGGGTAGGTTAGAGGTAGGAACAGACACTATATGTTAGATACTGGTACTGGGTAGGTTAGAGGTAGGACCAGACACTATATGTTAGACACTGGTACTGGGTAGGTTAGAGGTAGGACCAGACACTATATGTTAGATACTGGTACTGGGTAGGTTAGAGGTAGGACCAGGTAGGAACAGACACTATATGTTAGATACTGGTACTGGGTAGGTTAGAGGTAGGACCAGGTAGGACCAGACACTATATGTTAGATACTGGTACTGGGTAGGTTAGAGGTAGGACCAGACACTATATGTTAGATACTGGTACTGGGTAGGTTAGAGGTAGGACCAGACACTATATGTTAGACACTGGTACTGGGTAGGTTAGAGGTAGGACCAGGTAGGACCAGACACTATATGTTAGACACTGGTACTGGGTAGGTTAGAGGTAGGACCAGGTAGGAACAGACACTATATGTTAGATACTGGTACTGGGTAGGTTAGAGGTAGGAACAGACACTATATGTTAGATACTGGTACTGGGTAGGTTAGAGGTAGGAACAGACACTATATGTTAGATACTGGTACTGGGTAGGTTAGAGGTAGGACCAGACACTATATGTTAGACACTGGTACTGGGTAGGTTAGAGGTAGGACCAGACACTATATGTTAGATACTGGTACTGGGTAGGTTAGAGGTAGGACGAGGTAGGAACAGACACTATATGTTAGATACTGGTACTGGGTAGGTTAGAGGTAGGACCAGGTAGGAACAGACACTATATGTTAGATACTGGTACTGGGTAGGTTAGAGGTAGGAACAGACACTATATGTTAGATACTGGTACTGGGTAGGTTAGAGGTAGGAACAGACACTATATGTTAGATACTGGTACTGGGTAGGTTAGAGGTAGGACCAGACACTATATGTTAGACACTGGTACTGGGTAGGTTAGAGGTAGGACCAGACACTATATGTTAGATACTGGTACTGGGTAGGTTAGAGGTAGGACGAGGTAGGAACAGACACTATATGTTAGATACTGGTACTGGGTAGGTTAGAGGTAGGACCAGGTAGGAACAGACACTATATGTTAGATACTGGTACTGGGTAGGTTAGAGGTAGGACCAGGTAGGACCAGACACTATATGTTAGATACGGGTACTGGGTAGGTTAGAGGTAGGACCAGGTAGGACCAGACACTATATGTTAGATACTGGTACTGGGTAGGTTAGAGGTAGGACCAGGTAGGACCAGACACTATATGTTAGATACTGGTACTGGGTAGGTTAGAGGTAGGACCAGGTAGGAACAGACACTATATGTTAGATACTGGTACTGGGTAGGTTAGAGGTAGGACCAGGTAGGACCAGACACTATATGTTAGATACTGGTACTGGGTAGGTTAGAGGTAGGAACAGACACTATATGTTAGACACTGGTACTGGGTAGGTTAGAGGTAGGACCAGACACTATATGTTAGATACTGGTACTGGGTAGGTTAGAGGTAGGACCAGGTAGGACCAGACACTATATGTTAGATACTGGTACTGGGTAGGTTAGAGGTAGGACCAGGTAGGAACAGACACTATATGTTAGATACTGGTACTGGGTAGGTTAGAGGTAGGACCAGGTAGGACCAGACACTATATGTTAGATACTGGTACTGGGTAGGTTAGAGGTAGGACCAGGTAGGAACAGACACTATATGTTAGATACTGGTACTGGGTAGGTTAGAGGTAGGAACAGACACTATATGTTAGACACTGGTACTGGGTAGGTTAGAGGTAGGACCAGACACTATATGTTAGACACTGGTACTGGGTAGGTTAGAGGTAGGAACAGACACTATATGTTAGACACTGGTACTGGGTAGGTTAGAGGTAGGAACAGACACTATATGTTAGATACTGGTACTGGGTAGGTTAGAGGTAGGACCAGACACTATATGTTAGATACTGGTACTGGGTAGGTTAGAGGTAGGACCAGACACTATATGTTAGACACTGGTACTGGGTAGGTTAGAGGTAGGACCAGGTAGGAACAGACACTATATGTTAGACACTGGTACTGGGTAGGTTAGAGGTAGGAACAGACACTATATGTTAGATACTGGTACTGGGTAGGTTAGAGGTAGGACCAGGTAGGACCAGACACTATATGTTAGATACTGGTACTGGGTAGGTTAGAGGTAGGACCAGGTAGGACCAGACACTATATGTTAGATACTGGTACTGGGTAGGTTAGAGGTAGGACCAGGTAGGACCAGACACTATATGTTAGATACTGGTACTGGGTAGGTTAGAGGTAGGACCAGACACTATATGTTAGACACTGGTACTGGGTAGGTTAGAGGTAGGACCAAGTAGGACCAGACACTATATGTTAGATACTGGTACTGGGTAGGTTAGAGGTAGGACCAGGTAGGACCAGACACTATATGTTAGATACTGGTACTGGGTAGGTTAGAGGTAGGACCAGACACTATATGTTAGACACTGGTACTGGGTAGGTTAGAGGTAGGACCAAGTAGGACCAGACACTATATGTTAGATACTGGTACTGGGTAGGTTAGAGGTAGGACCAGACACTATATGTTAGATACTGGTACTGGGTAGGTTAGAGGTAGGACCAGACACTATATGTTAGATACGGGTACTGGGTAGGTTAGAGGTAGGACCAGGTAGGAACAGACACTATATGTTAGATACTGGTACTGGGTAGGTTAGAGGTAGGAACAGACACTATATGTTAGATACTGGTACTGGGTAGGTTAGAGGTAGGACCAGACACTATATGTTAGATACTGGTACTGGGTAGGTTAGAGGTAGGACCAGGTAGGAACAGACACTATATGTTAGATACTGGTACTGGGTAGGTTAGAGGTAGGACCAGACACTATATGTTAGACACTGGTACTGGGTAGGTTAGAGGTGGGACCAGACACTATATGTTAGACACTGGTACTGGGTAGGTTAGAGGTAGGACCAGACACTATATGTTAGATACTGGTACTGGGTAGGTTAGAGGTAGGACCAGACACTATATGTTAGATACTGGTACTGGGTAGGTTAGAGGTAGGACCAGGTAGGAACAGACACTATATGTTAGACACTGGTACTGGGTAGGTTAGAGGTAGGACCAGACACTATATGTTAGATACTGGTACTGGGTAGGTTAGAGGTAGGACCAGGTAGGAACAGACACTATATGTTAGATACTGGTACTGGGTAGGTTAGAGGTAGGACCAGACACTATATGTTAGATACTGGTACTGGGTAGGTTAGAGGTAGGACCAGGTAGGACCAGACACTATATGTTAGATACTGGTACTGGGTAGGTTAGAGGTAGGACCAGACACTATATGTTAGACACTGGTACTGGGTAGGTTAGAGGTAGGACCAGGTAGGACCAGACACTATATGTTAGATACTGGTACTGGGTAGGTTAGAGGTAGGACCAGGTAGGAACAGACACTATATGTTAGACACTGGTACTGGGTAGGTTAGAGGTAGGACCAGACACTATATGTTAGACACTGGTACTGGGTAGGTTAGAGGTAGGACCAGACACTATATGTTAGATACTGGTACTGGGTAGGTTAGAGGTAGGACGAGGTAGGAACAGACACTATATGTTAGATACTGGTACTGGGTAGGTTAGAGGTAGGACCAGGTAGGACCAGACACTATATGTTAGATACTGGTACTGGGTAGGTTAGAGGTAGGAACAGACACTATATGTTAGATACTGGTACTGGGTAGGTTAGAGGTAGGACCAGGTAGGACCAGACACTATATGTTAGATACTGGTACTGGGTAGGTTAGAGGTAGGACCAGGTAGGAACAGACACTATATGTTAGATACTGGTACTGGGTAGGTTAGAGGTAGGACCAGGTAGGAACAGACACTATATGTTAGATACTGGTACTGGGTAGGTTAGAGGTAGGACCAGGTAGGAACAGACACTATATGTTAGATACTGGTACTGGGTAGGTTAGAGGTAGGACCAGGTAGGAACAGACACTATATGTTAGATACTGGTACTGGGTAGGTTAGAGGTAGGAACAGACACTATATGTTAGACACTGGTACTGGGTAGGTTAGAGGTAGGACCAGACACTATATGTTAGATACTGGTACTGGGTAGGTTAGAGGTAGGACCAGGTAGGAACAGACACTATATGTTAGATACTGGTACTGGGTAGGTTAGAGGTAGGACCAGACACTATATGTTAGATACTGGTACTGGGTAGGTTAGAGGTAGGACCAGACACTATATGTTAGACACTGGTACTGGGTAGGTTAGAGGTAGGACCAGACACTATATGTTAGATACTGGTACTGGGTAGGTTAGAGGTAGGACCAGACACTATATGTTAGATACTGGTACTGGGTAGGTTAGAGGTAGGAACAGACACTATATGTTAGACACTGGTACTGGGTAGGTTAGAGGTAGGACCAGACACTATATGTTAGATACTGGTACTGGGTAGGTTAGAGGTAGGACCAGGTAGGAACAGACACTATATGTTAGATACTGGTACTGGGTAGGTTAGAGGTAGGACCAGACACTATATGTTAGATACTGGTACTGGGTAGGTTAGAGGTAGGACCAGACACTATATGTTAGACACTGGTACTGGGTAGGTTAGAGGTAGGACCAGACACTATATGTTAGATACTGGTACTGGGTAGGTTAGAGGTAGGACCAGACACTATATGTTAGATACTGGTACTGGGTAGGTTAGAGTCCATGTCCTGACTGTCTGAATCCAGATGTCTTTTAGACATATAAGACATTGTGATTACTCAGAATATCACACAGGAACATTTCTTATGGCCGGACATGGACTCGTTCAATACCCTGAGATTTGTGACACTGTGTTCTCTCTTCATGTTGACGAATACTGACTGAATACATCACAGATCTGTGTTTTCTCAGCACATTCAAGATATGAAGCTGTATTTATTCCAGACACGCTTCTCTTGGCTGAGGTCCATTTCCTAATCTTGATTTGCTTTATGATATTCTGAAAATAAGGCCGATTTCTGATGCATTTCTGAGTTGTCAGCTCAATCATTTGACAAATAGGAAATCCATATAATTCTTTCAGACATTATTACGTTTTGTATTCCCTGTATTCCCTGTGCATGAAGGCTCGCCAAACCGCTAGCTAAAAAGCACTCTACCTGGTAGCTTAGCAACAACAAACACGCATTTTCGGCTGTGGCGTTCCAACTGTCATTTGTTGAATTTCTTGAGAAACAAAGAGGTGAGAAGCTGTTGTGAAAATACCTGAAGAAAGTGAGAAGCTGTTGTGAAAATACCTGAAGAAAGTGAGAAGCTGTTGTGAAAATAGCTGAAGAAAGTGAGAAGCTGTTGTGAAAATACCTGAAGAAAGTGAGAAGCTGTTGTGAAAATACCTGAAGAAAGTGAGAAGCTGTTGTGAAAATACCTGAAGAAAGTGAGAAGCTGTTGTGAAAATACCTGAAGAAAGTGAGAAGCTGTTGTGAAAATACCTGAAGAAAGTTAGCGCTGGGAGGCAAGTGGAAAAGGGAGAAGGTACAGTGGTTGGGATGCTGCTGAATTTAGAGGTAATTGGTGATTTAGTACGGTACACTGCGTCACTACGTAATTACTCCAGACCAGTGCGAACGGGAGTTAGAGCACTGATTATGCTTTTGGGTCCTAATGTGCCTCTGACAGACAATGAATGGGCGACATAAACCTAAATTGAGATGAATGTGCACGACTACAGTATTACTTACTAAAACTGTTGTTACACTAAGGTTTTTATTATTTTATTTTGTTAGGATTATTTTGCTCTTACTGTAGGATTGTAGCCCACTCCCGACCGGTCACATTGTGTGGCACCTGAGTGGTGCCACAGTCTAAGACACTGCATAGCAGTGTAAGTTGGGTTGTAACAGATGCTGGTTCAATACCTGTGCTGGCCTTGACTGGGAGACCCATGAGATGACTGTTGTTTTTGGTTTCTCTCCCTCTAAAAACAGAAATAAATCATTCTAAATAACAAACTGGCTTTATTTACAAATTAGTAGCAAGTCTCACCCCATGCTCAAGAATGGCCTTTTTCCTCGCTCATTTTACGTTACTTGAAGACAAAATCATCTCCAAAGTTATTTTTATTATTATTATTATTGGATATTCTCACAGATACAGTGGTGCAAAAGTATTTAGTCAGCCACCAATTGTGCAAGTTCTCCCACTTAAAAAGATGAGAGAGGCCTGTAATTTTCATCATAGGTACACTTCAACTATGACAGACAAATTGAGAAAAAAAAAAAAATCCAGAAAATCATTGTAGGATTTTTAATTAATTTATTTGCAAATTATGGGGGAATGCATCTCCTTCCTGAGCGGTATAACGGCTGCTTGGTCCCATGGTGTTTATAATAGCGTACTATTGTTTGTACAGATGAACGTGGTACCTTCAAGCACTTGGAAATTGCTCCCAAGAATGAACCAGACTGGTGTTGGTCAAAAAAATATTTTTGGAGGTTTCTAAAGTTTCTAAAGCCATGATATAATTTTCTGTATTTTTCCAAGCTGTTTAAAGGCACAGTCAACTTAGTGTATGTAAACTTCTGACGCACTGGAATTGTGATACAGTGAATTATAAATGAAATAATCTGTATGAAAACAATTGTTGGAAAAATGACTTGTGTCATATATATACAAAGTAGAAGTCCTAACCAACTTGCTAAAACTATAGTTTGTTAACAATAGATTTGTGGAGTGGTTGAAAAACAAGTTTTATTGACTTCAACCTAAGTGTATGTAAACTTCTGACTTCAACTGTATATCATTTGGTCAGTATAAATGCCATTTGGACATTTCTTATGCCATATGGCCGTGGTTCACTGACTTGACTTCCTATGATCATATATTTCAAATGGACAAAACATAGGCATCATGGACAAACTCAATAAAATAATACAAAGGTATATTCATACATATTGTCAGTACATATTGTCAGGTCCATTGTTTGAGTAATTAGATTATTTTTTAATGAAAATACTCAGTTTCCAAAATTACCTAAAATGCGTAAAAAAAATGTGTATTTATTGTTACATAAACAACGATTGGTGTCTTGTCATTTTCATTGTCAAATATATGTGTTTTTTTATTTAGAAGTATAAATAACTAAATACCTGCTTTGTGCTAGCGCATACGTCTTCCAAATAGTCTTTAATCCGGTAGATTATCTTCTTCGTGGTTCTAAAATTAATAATTATAGGAGGCGGGAAGATGTAGTGTCTTACTATTTGTATTCAATAAAGGAAATCAGAATGAAAGGAAGTAAACAAAGAGATGGGTAGCTAAAATAATGTAATGTCTGGCTAAGTGAATAATGTTAGTAGTTGAGTAACTGAGTGATGTTGGCCAAAGAAATGGTAGCTAGCTCGGCTAGCGGTTAGTAATCTCTGAAGTAAAGTAAATTAAGGCGAATAACGTTAGTAGTCGAGTAACTCAGTGATGTTGGCCAAAATGAAGTGCATTGTACCCGGGTGCAATAATGTTCCAGTTAGATACAAACGCACTACACATTTCCACATTTCCACTATTTTCCTGACCGCGATGGAGCTGTGTGTCAGGCATGACTGCAGGCCATCCCACATCCTGCTTATGGTGTCGAAACGATGCCCGAAGTCATTCACCAGCTGCGGTTGCCCGTGTCCAGTGATCACTTTGGGGTTTAAACCGGGTTTTGTTCACACCATCTTTCCAACATGGACAGGAAATCTCCAACAATTCAAGTAGTTGCTAGCTAGCTAAGTCATTTCTAATGTAATTTTTTTGCTCTTCCCTAAACTAGTTGGTGGTGTTTTAGCTTAGCTACTACTGTAAAGGTAACGTTATCCTGTCTTACTGACTGGTTTGTTTCTTTACCTATGTGATGCCAAATTGGTTTATTAATACATTTTCAAGTTCATAACTGTGCACTCTCCTCAAACAATAGCATGGCATTATTTTACTGTAATGGCTACTGTAAATTGGACAGTACAGTTAGATTAACAAGAATTTAAGCTTTCTGCCCATATCAGATGTCACGGGACATCTGTGTCATGGGACATTCTCTTGTTACTTTCAACCTTATGTTAATCACATTAGCTTACATTAGCTGAGCTGTCCCACGGGGGACCCACCAATCCTGAAGAGGTAACCAGTCACCTTATTGGAGGTCACTGCCAATAAACTGCCTGTACCTCAAACCAGCAAATCCTCTCCAATCAAACGTACTGAAAATAAATGTACATTATTGCAGTGGCTTTAAATAATGAACATCTTGAATATTGTCACATAAATAAACTCACTGGTGGTCAAACACAACACATATCATTCAGAACAACTCACCACACATCAAACATTTCTTCAAGACAGCATGGCCACAAAATGGTTGCTCACCAAACCAAACCAGCAGAAACGACGCTGTCCAGCCAAAACACACTCAGGACCTTCCAGATACAAAACTCTCACCTGAACATGACCAAGAAGTGTTTTTATAAATTTCATACATGTCCTCTCCTACTAAGGTTGCCCAGGGACATACTGACCAAAACGTTGGTTATATGTGATATGTCTGCCTTACAATTCCAGTGGAATACCTGTTGACCTTTTAACATGGAGCCGGAAGGAATGGCGTACATTTTATCAGTTATATTGTTAGCATGATCTCAACCACTAACCACCCTTCTCAACCCCTCAACACCCTTCTCAACCCCTCAACACCCTTCTCAAGCCTTCAACACCCTTCTCAACCACTAACCACCCTTCCAAACCCCTCACCACCCTTCTCAAGCCCTCACCACCCTTCTCAACCCCTCACCACCCTTCTCATGCCCTCACCACCCTTCACAACCACTCACCACCCTTCACAACCACTAACCACCCTTCTCAACCCCTCACCACCCTTCTCAACCCCTCACCACCCTTCACCTCCCCTCACCACCCTTCTCAAGCCCTCAACACCCTTCTCAAGCCCTCAACACCCTTCTCAACCCCTCACCACCCTTCTAAAGACCCCTCACCACCCTTCTAAAGACCCCTGACCACCCTTCTCAGCTCCTCACCACCCTTCACAACCCCTCACCACCCTTCACAACCCCTTACCACCCTTCTCAACCCCTCACCACCCTTCTCAGCTCCTCACCACCCTTCGCAACCCCTTACCACCCTTCACAACCCCTTACCACCCTTCTCAACCCCTCACCACCCTTCTCAAGCCCTCAACACCCTTCCCAAGCCCTCAACACCCTTCTCAAGCCCTCAACACCCTTCTCAAGCCCTCAACACCCTTCTCAAGCCCTCAACATCCTTCTCATCCCCTCACCACCCTTCACAAGCCCTCACCACCCTTCACAAGCCCTCAACACCCTTCTCAAGCCCTCAACACCCTTCTCAACCCCTCACCACCCTTCTCAACCCCTCACCACCCTTCTCAACCCCTCACCACCCTTCTCAACCCCTCAACACCCTTCTCAACCCCTCAACACCCTTCTCAACCCCTCACCACCCTTCTCAACCCCTCACCACCCTTCTCAACCCCTCACCACCCTTCTCAGCTCCTCAACACCCTTCTCAACCCCTCAACACCCTTCTCAGCTCCTCAACACCCTTCTCAACCCCTCAACACCCTTCTCAACCCCTCACCACCCTTCTCCACCCCTCACCACCCTTCTCAACCCCTCACCACCCTTCTCAACCCCTCACCACCCTTCTGCCCAATCCCTCCTTTCTCATGTTTTTATCACAGCACTGAAGGGAATTTATAGCCAGACACAGGTGCAATATTGATATATATATATATATACACACACAATTCTTTAGAAGGAGCAGTGCGATTCTAGTTCACAATACTTCATTTCCTGAAAGCTATTGTTTGCTTCAGCTACTGTTACGAATGGTGTGTATATTTCTGAGAAAGCGCGGCGGGTGGATTTAAGGCTCTTTTTCTCGAGCTGAAGTGAGTTTAGTTTAATAGTTGGAGGGAGACTAAATGTCTTTCCAAGTACCACATCTGGACAGCAGATGAGGATGACAGATTCCAGCTTTCGGAATGCTGTAAACTAATGTATTCCTCATTTCTCCTGGGAAACTTGTATCAGAGAAAAGAACAGGATCCCTTGCTATCTCATCTGACCATCTGTGTCCTAAATGACACCCTATTCCATATATACCCATAGTTTTCTAGTTAAAAGTAGTGCACTACAAAGGAAGTAGGATGCCATTTGAGGTGAACCCATAATACCTAGGCTCATCCACATGTCACTTCTCATTGACTAAGAAAGGCCAGTGTTCCTGTGATGAAGACCCACCATGGGAAATAATCATGTCTATTAGTACTGTGTGTGTGTGTGTACTGTAATGTGAATCTGACATATCTCTGTAATTATATTATGATATGGCATGATGTATTGCTCTGTGAACAGCTCTGTTAACAAGTGTTAATCAGACCAAATGGAATGTCTCGTGACAGTTTCAGACTACTAAATAACCCTGTCTAATTCACCATTACCACACTGTCACAATCCTGTCTAATCCACCATTACCACACTGTCACAATCATGTCTAATTCACCATTACCACACTGTCACAATCCTGTCTAATCCACCATTACCACACTCTGTCACAATCCTGTCTAATTCACCATTACCGCACTCTGTCTGAGACAATCCTGTCTAATCCACCATTACCACAGTCTGTCACAATCCTGTCTAATTCACCATTACCGCACTCTGTCTGAGACAATCCTGTCTAATCCACCATTACCACAGTCGGTCACAATCCTGTCTAGTTCACCATTACCACACTCTGTCACAATCCTGTCTAATTCACCATTACCTCACTGTGTCACAATCCTGTCTAGTTCACCATTACCTCACTGTGTCACAATCCTGTCTAATTCACCATTACCTCACTGTGTCACAATCCTGTCTAGTTCACCATTACCTCACTGTGTCACAATCCTGTCTAGTTCACCATTACCTCACTGTGTCACAATCCTGTCTAATTCACCATTACCACACTCTGTCACAATCCTGTCTAATTCACCATTACCTCACTGTGTCACAATCCTGTCTAGTTCACCATTACCTTACCTCACTGTTGTCACAATCCACCATGTCTAATCCACCATTACCTCAGTCTGAGACAATCCTGTCTAATCCACCATTACCACAGTCGGTCACAATCCTGTCTAATCCACCATTACCACAGTCGGTCACAATCCTGTCTAATCCACCATTACCACAGTCGGTCACAATCCTGTCTAATCCACCATTACCACAGTCGTTCACAATCCTGTCTAATCCACCATTACCACAGTCGGTCACAATCCTGTCTAATCCACCATTACCACAGTCGGTCACAATCCTGTCTAATCCACCATTACCACAGTCGGTCACAATCCTGTCTAATTCACCATTACCTCACTGTGTCACAATCCTGTCTAGTTCACCATTACCTCACTCTGTCGCAATCCTGTCTAATTTACCATTACCTCACTCTGTCACAATCCTGGCACTTTGGATTCAAACAATGTGTTGTATGTCTGAAACAATGTCTTATATATTTATTTTTATTCTTTTATTTCACCTTTATTTAACCAGGTAGGCTAGTTGAGAACACCTTTATTTAACCAGGTAGGCTAGTTGAGAACAAGTTCTAATTTACAACTGTGACCTGGCCAAGATAAAGCATAGCAGTGTGAACAGACAACAACACAGAGGTACACATGGAGTAAACAATAAACAAGTCAATAACACAGTAGAAAAAAAGAAAAAAAAGAGTCTATATACATTGTGTGCAAAAGGCATGAGGAGGTAGGCGAATAATTACAATTTAGCAGATTAACACTGGAGTGATAAATGATCAGATGGCCATGTGCAGGTAGAGATACTGGTGTGCAAAAGAGCAGAAAAGTAAATAAATAAAAACAGTATGGGGATGAGGTAGGTAAATTGGGTGGGCTATTTACCGATGGACTATGTACAGCTGCAGCGATCGGTTAGCTGCTCAGATAGCAGATGTTTAAAGTTGGTGAGGGAGATAAAAGTCTCCAACTTCAGCGATTTATGCAATTCGTTCCAGTCACAGGCAGCAGAGTACTGGAACGAAAGGCGGCCAAATGAGGTGTTGGCTTTAGGGATGATCAGTGAGATACACCTGCTGGAGCGCGTGCTACGGATGGGTGTTGCCATTGTGACCAGTGAACTGAGATAAGGCGGAGCTTTACCTAGCATGGGCTTGTAGATGACCTGGAGCCAGTGGGTCTGGCGACGAATATGTAGCGAGGACCAGCCGACTAGAGCATACAGGTCGCAGTGGTGGGTGGTATAAGGTGCTTTAGTAACAAAATGGATGGCACTGTGATAAACTGCATCCAGTTTGCTGAGTAGGGTATTGGAAGCTATTTTGTAGATGACATCGCCGAAGTCGAGGATCGGTAGGATAGTCAGTTTTACTAGGGTAAGTTTGGCGGCGTGAGTGAAGGAGGCTTTGTTGCGGAATAGAAAGCCGACTCTAGATTTGATTTTAGATTGGAGATGTTTGATATGAATCTGGAAGGAGAGTTTACAGTCTAGCCAGACACCTATGTACTTATAGATGTCCACATATTCTAGGTCGGAACCATCCAGGGTGGTGATGCTAGTCGGGCGTGTGTGTGCAGGCAGTGAACGGTTGAAAAGCATGCATGTGGTTTTACTAGCGTTTAAGAGTAGTTGGAGGCCACGGAAGGAGTGTTGTATGGCATTGATCCTCGTTTCGGGGTTAGACAGCACAGTGTCCAAGGAAGGGCCAGAAGTATACAGAATGGTGTCGTCTGCATAGAGGTGGATCAGGGAATCGCCTGCAGCAAGAGCAACATCATTGATATATACAGAGAAAAGAGTCGGCCCGAGAATTGAACCCTGTGGCACCTCCATAGAGACTGCCAGAGGATCGGACAACATGCCCTCCGATTTGACACACTGAACTCTGTCTGCAAAGTAGTTGGTGAACCAGGCAAGGCAGTCATCCGAAAAACCGAGGCTACTGAATATGGTGATTGACAGAGTGTCTTTTTTACTGTCTTTTATCGATGGCGGTTATGATATCGTTTAGTACCTTGAGTGTGGCTGAGGTGCACCCGTGACCGGCTCGGAAACCAGATTGCACAGCGGAGAAGGTACGGTGGGATTCGAGATGGTCAGTGATCTGTTTGTTGACTAGGCTTTTGAAGACCTTAGATAGGCAGGGCAGGATGGATATAGGTCTGTAACAGTTTGGGTCCAGGGTGTCACCCCTTTGAAGAGGGGATGACTGCGGCAGCTTTCAAATCCTTGGGGATCTCAGACGAAATGAAAGAGAGGTTGAACAGGCTGGTAATAGGGGTTGCGACAATGGCGGCGGATAGTTTCAGAAATAGAGGGTCCAGATTGTCAAGACCAGCTGATTTGTACGGGTCCAGGTTTTGCAGCTCTTTCAGAACATCTGCTATCTGGATTTGGGTAAAGGAGAAGCCGGGGAGGCTTGAGCGAGTAGCTGTGGGGGGGACGGAGCTGTTGGCCGAGGTTGGAGTAGCCAGGATGAAGGCATGGCCAGCCGTTGAGAAATGCTTGTTGAAGTTATACAGTGGCTTGCGAAAGTGTTTTCCCCACTTGGCATTTTTCCTATTTTGTTGCCTTACAACCTGGAAGTAAAATTTATTTTTGGGGGTTTGAATCATTTACACAACATGCCCACCACTTTGAAGATATATTTTATTTATTTATTGTGAAACAGACAAGAAATAAGACAAAAAAAACTGAAAACTTGAGCGTGCATAAATATCCCCCCCAAAGTCAACACTTTGTAGAGCCATCTTTTGCAGCAGTCACAGCTGCAAGTCTCTTGGGTATGTCTCTATAAGCTTGGCACATCTAGCCACTGGGATTTTTGCCCATTCTTCAAGGCAAAACTGCTCCAGCTCCTTCAAGTTGGATGGGTTCTGCTGGTGTACAGCAATCTTTAAGTCATAACCCAGATTCTCAATTTGATTGAGGACTGGACTTTGACTAGGCCATTCCAATACATTTAAATGTTTCCCCTTAAACCACTCGAGTGTTGCTTTAACAGTATGCTTAGGGTCATCATCCTGCTGGAAGGTGAACCTCTGTCCCAGTCTCAAATCTCTAGAAGACTGAAACAGGTTTCCCTCAAGAAGTTCCCTGTATTTAGTGGCCTCCATCATTCCTTCAATTCTTACCAGTTTCCCAGTCCCTGTCATTGAAAAACATCCCCACAGCATGATGCTGCCAACACCATGCTCTATTTTTGTCCTATCTGACCAGAGTACCTTCTTCCAATTGTTTGGGGAGTCTCCCACATGCCTTTTGGTGAACACCAAATGTTTATTGAATTTATTCCTGAAGATATGTCTTTTTTCTGGCCACTATTCCATAAAGCCCAGCTCTGTGGCATGTATGGCTTAAGTGGTCACCGCAGATGCAAAAGTGTGACATAGATGAGGTGGATTGAAAAAAAGGGAAATCTGTAGCTTAAATTGACTGATTTTTTTGAGGGCTTGGCCCAGGGTTTAAGATGGGAGGGCTTGGCCCATGGTTTAAGATGGGAGGGCTTGTTCCAGGGTTTAAGATGTGAGGGCTTGGCCCATGGTTTAAGATGGGATGGCTTGGCCCAGAGTTTAAGATGTGAGGGCTTGGCCCAGGGTTTAAGATGTGAGGGCTTGGCCCAGGGTTTAAGATGTGAGGGCTTGGCCCAGGGTTTAAGATGTGAGGGCTTGGCCCAGGGTTTAAGATGTGAGGGCTTGGCCCAGGGTTTAAGATGTGAGGGCTTGGCCAGTGGTTTAATATGTGAGGGCTTGGCCAATGGTTTAATATGTGAGGGCTTGGCCCAGAGTAAAAGATGTGAGGGCTTGGCCTAGGGTTTAATATGTGAGGGCTTGGCCCAGGGTTTAAGATGGTTTAAGATGTGAGGGCTTGTTCCAGGGTTTAAGATGTGAGGGCTTGGCCCATGGTTTAAGATGGGATGGCTTGGCCCAGAGTTTAAGATGTGAGGGCTTGGCCCAGGGTTTAAGATGTGAGGGCTTGGCCCAGGGTTTAAGATGTGAGGGCTTGGCCCAGGGTTTAAGATGTGAGGGCTTGGCCCAGGGTTTAAGATGTGAGGGCTTGGCCCAGGGTTTAAGATGTGAGGGCTTGGCCAGTGGTTTAATATGTGAGGGCTTGGCCAGTGGTTTAATATGTGAGGGCTTGGCCCAGAGTAAAAGATGTGAGGGCTTGGCCTAGGGTTTAATATGTGAGGGCTTGGCCCAGGGTTTAAGATGGTTTAAGATGTGAGGGCTTGGCCCAGGGTTTAAGATGTGAGGGCTTGGCCCAGGGTTTAAGATATGAGGGCTTGGCCCAGGGTTTAAGATGTGATGGCTTGGCCCAGGGTTTAAGATGTGAGGGCTTGGCCCAGAGTTTAAGATGGGAGGGCTTGTTCCAGGGTTTAAGATGTGAGGGCTTGGCCCAGGGTTTAAGATGTGAGGGCTTGGCCCAGGGTTTAAGATGGTTTAAGATGTGAGGGCTTGGCCCAGTGTTTGAGGCAAGCAGAGGATCGGAGGGCTTCTTTGCATCTGAAATGGGACCCTATTTCCTACATAGTGCACTACGGGCCCTGGATAACAGTGGTGGACTGTATAGGCAATAGGGTGCCTTTCGGTATGCAGAGGTCATTTGTACTGCGTTCAGAGAATAGATATACAACATGATTTCAGATAAATAAGACATTGTTTCAGATACAGTTGAAGTCGGAAGTTTACATACACTTATGTTGTTGTCATTAAAATTAGTTTTTCAACCACTCCACAAATTTCTTGATAACAAACAATGGTTTTGGCAAGTCAGTTAGGACATCTACTTTGTGCATGACACAAGTCATTTTTCCAACAATTGTTTACAGACAGATTATTTCACTTATAATTCAATGTATCACAATTCCAGTGGGTCAGAAGTGTACATACACTAAGCCTTTAAACATCTTGGAAAGTTCCAAAAAATGATGTCATGGCTTTAGTAGATTCTGATTGACATCATTTGAGTCAATTGGAGATGTACCTGTGGATGTATTTCAAGACCTACCTTCAAACTCAGTGCCTCTTAGCTTGCCATCGTGGGGAATTCAAAAGAAATCAGCCAAGACTTCAGAAAACTTTTTTTTAGACCTCCACAAGTCTGGTTCATCCTTGGGAGCAATTTCCGAACGCCTGAAGGTACCACGTTCATCTGTAAAAACAATGGGACCACACAGCCGTCATACCGCTCAGGAAGGAGTCTCCTAAAGATGAACGAACTTTGGTGCGAAATGTGCAAATCAATACGAGAACAACAGTAAAGGACCTTGCTCAGCTCTGGACACACATGTTCTATAGGATTGAGGTCAGGGCTTTGTGATGGCCACTCCAATACCTTGACTTTGTTGTCTTTTAGCCATTTTGACACAACTTTGAAAGTATGCTTGGGGTCATTGTAAATAGTCCAAATTGGTGAAGTGAAATGAAAAAAATAACTTGTCTCAAAAAATGCAATAAAAAAAATGATCGGAAAAGTGGTGCGAGCATATGTATTCACCCCCTTTGCACCTAGATCAATGTAGAAAATAGGTAATGGAGAAAACCCTTGAATGAGTAGGTTTTTCCAAACTGTTGACCAGTACTGTCCATTGTAATATTGTTGCATGGTGGTATTATACTTGGTGGTATTATACTTGAATTAAATGTAATGTAAATGTAATGTTGTATTGTAGATATGTAGTGGTGTAGTAATGATATATGATGCTGTTTTATTGTTTGTTTTATATGTAATGTAAGTACTTTAATGTGTTTGGACCCCAGGAAGAGAAGCTGCTGCCTTGGCAGGAACTAAATGGGGATCCATAATAAACCCCAGGAAGAGAAGCTCCGGCCTGGCAGGAACTAATGGGGATCCATAATAAACACAAGAAATAGTAGCTGCTGCCTTGACAGGAACTAAGGGGGATCCATAATAAACCCCAGGAAGAGTAGCTGCTGCCTTGGCAGGAACTAATGGGGATCCATAATAAACCCCAGGAAGAGTAGCTGCTGCCTTGGCAGGAACTAATGGGGATCCATAATAAACCCCAGGAAGAGTAGCTGCTGCCTTGGCAGGAACTAATGGGGATCCATAATAAACCCCAGGAAGAGTAGCTCCGGCCTTGACAGGAACTAATGGGGATCCATAATAAACCCCAGGAAGAGAAGCTGCTGCCTTGGCAGGAACTAATGAGTAGCTGCTGCCTTGGCTGGAACTAATGGGCATCCATAATAAACCCCAGGAAGAGTAGCTGCTGCCTTGACAGGAACTAATGGGGATCTATAATAAACCCAAGGAAGCGAATCTGCTGCCTTGGCAGAAACTAATGAGTAGCTGCTGCCTTGGCAGGAACTAATGGTGTTCCATAATAAACCCCAGGAAGAGTAGCTGCTGCCTTGGCAGGAACTAATGGTGTTCCATAATAAACCCCAGGAAGAGTAGCTGCTGCCTTGACAGGAACTAATGGGGATCCATAATAAACCCCAGGAAGAGTAGCTGCTGCCTTGGCAGGAACTAATGGAGATCCATAATAAACCCCAGGAAGAATAGCTGCTTTCTTGACAGGAACTAATGGGGATCCATAATAAACCCCAGGAAGAGTAGCTGCTGCCTTGGCAGGAACTAATGGGGATCCAGAATAAACCCCAGGAAGAGTAGCTGAAGCCTTGACAGGAACTAATGGGGATCCATAATAAACCCCAGGAAGGGTAGCTGCTGCCTTGACAGGAACTAATGGTGATCCATAATAAACCCCAGGAAGAGTAGCTGTTGCCTTGACAGGAACTAATGGGGATCCATAATTAACCCCAGGAAGAGTAGCTGCTGCCTTGACAGGAACTAATGGGGATCCATAATAAACCCCAGGAAGAGTAGCTGCTGCCTTGACAGGAACTAATGGGGATACATAATAAAACCCAGGAAGAGTAGCTGCTGCCTTGACAGGAACTAAGGGGGATCCATAATAAACCCCAGGAAGAGTAGCTGCTGCCTTGACAGGAACTAAGGGGGATCCATAATAAACCCCAGGAAGAGTAGCTCCGGCCTTGGCAGGAACTAATGGGGATCCAGAATAAACCCCAGGAAGAGAAGCTGCTGCCTTTGCAGGAACTAATGAGTAGCTGCTGCCTTGGCTGGAACTAATGGGCATCCATAATAAACCCCAGGAAGAGTAGCTGCTGCCTTGACAGGAACTAATTGGGATCTATAATAAACCCAAGGAAGCGAATCTGCTGCCTTGGCAGAAACTAATGAGTAGCTGCTGCCTTGGCAGGAACTAATGGTGTTCCATAATAAACCCCAGGAAGAGTAGCTGCTGCCTTGACAGGAACTAATGGGGATCCATAATAAACTCCAGGAAGAGTAGCTGCTGCCTTGGCAGGAACTAATGGGGATCCAGAATAAACCCCAGGAAGAGTAGCTGCTGCCTTGACAGGAACTAATGGGGATCCATAATAAACCCCAGGAAGGGTAGCTGCTGCCTTGACAGGAACAAATTGGGAACCATTATTACACCCCAGGAAGAGAAGCTGCTGCCTTGGCAGGAACTAATGGAGATCCCTAATAACCCCCAGGAAGAGTAGCTGCTGCCTTGGCAGGAACTAATGGTGATCCATAATAAACCCCAGGAAAAGTAGCTGTTGCCTTGACAGGAACTAATGGGGAACCATAGTAAACCCCAGGAAGAGATGCTGTTGCCTTGACAGGAACTAAAAGGGATCCATAATAAACCCCAGGAAGAGTAGCTGCTGCCTTGGCTGGAACTAATGGTGATCCATAATAAACCCCAGGAAGAGTAGCTGTTGCCTTGGCAGGAACTAATGGTGATCCATAATAAACACGAGGAAGAATAGCAGCTTACTTTGGCAGGAACTAATGGGGATCCATAATAAATCCCAGGAAGAGTAGCTGCTGCCTTGGCAGGAACTAATGTGGATCCATAATAAACCCCAGGAAGAGTAGCTGCTGCCTTGGCAGGAACTAATGTGGATCCATAATAAATCCCAGGAAGAGTAGCTGCTGCCTTGGCAGGAACTAATGTGGATCCATAATAAACCCCAGGAAGAGTAGCTGCTGCTTTGGCAGGAACAATATTCTAATTATTCTAATAGAAGTGAAGAGCTTCGGTTTGTCTAACTGAAAAAGCCACACGCTGGTTGATAAACATACACTTGGTCACAGTGGAGGCTTTTTCACTTGTCAAAGTGACATGGTGGCTTTCACCACAAAGACAGCATACTGAACAAGCTCAGTGTGGTGTGGTGGTCAATTAGCTCCAGGGCTAAGACTCCATTACTGAAACCTCAATGAGACAAGCATTCTTTCCAAATAGCATCTTATTCCTTATCTATCCTGGTCAACAGTAGTGCACTACCCCATGTGTCCTGGTCAACAGTAGAACACTACCCTATGGGTCCTGGTCAACAGTAGAACACTACCATATGGGTCCTGGTCAACAGTAGTACACTACCTTATGGGTCCTGGTCAACAGTAGAACACTACCTTATTGGTCCTGGTCAACAGTAGAACACTACCCTATCGGTCCTGGTCAACAGTAGTACACTACCCTATGGGTCCGGGTCAACAGTAGTTCACTACCCAATGGGTACTGGTCAACAGTAGTTCACTACCCAATGGGTACTGGTCAACAGTAGTACACTACCTTATGAGTCCTGGCCAACAGTAGTTCACTACCCTATGGGTCCTGGTCAACAGTAATACACTACCTTATGGGTCCTGGTCAACAGTAGAACACTACCCTATGGGTCCTGGTCAACAGTAGTACACTACCCTATGGGTCCTAGCTATGGGTCCTGGTCAACAGTAGTACACTACCTTATGGGTCCTGGTCAACAGTAGTACACTAACCTATGGATCCTGGTCAGCAGTAGGTCCTGGTCATCACTACCCTATAGGTCCTGGTCAACAGTAGTACACTACCCTATGGGTCCTGGTCAACAGCAGTACACTACCCTATGGGTCCTGGTCAACAGTAGTACACTACCCTATGGGTCCTGGTCAACAGTATGTACACTACCCTATGGTCAACAGTAGTACACTACCCTATGGGTCCTGGTCAACAGTAGTACACTACCCTATGGGTCCTGGTCAACAGTAGTTCACTACCCTATGGGTCCTGGTCAACAGTAGTACACTACCCTATGGGTCCTGGTCAACAGTAGTACACTACCCTATGGGTCCTGGTCAACAGTAGTACACTACCCTATGGGTCCTGGTCAACAGTAGTTCACTACCCTGTGGGTCCTGGTCAACAGTAATACACTACCCTATGGGTCCTGGTCAACAGTAGTACACTACCCTATGGGTCCTGGTCAACAGTAGTACACTACCCTATGGGTCCTGGTCAACAGTAGTACACTACCCTATGGGTCCTGGTCAACAGTAGTACACTACCTACCCTATGGGTCCTGGTCAACAGTAGTACACTACCCTATGGGTCCTATGGTCCTGGTCAACAGTAGTACACTACCCTGTGGGTCCTGGTCAACAGTAGTACACTACCCTATGGGTCCTGGTCAACAGTAGTACACTACCCTGTGGGTCCTGGTCAACAGTAGTACACTACCCTGTGGGTCCTGGTCAACAGTAGTACACTACCCTATGGGTCCTGGTCAACAGTAGTAGTACCTACCCTGGTCAACAGTAGGTCCTGGTCAACAGTAGTACACTACCCTATGGGTCCTGGTCCAAGTAGTACTACCCTGGGTCCTGGTCAACAGTAGTACACTACCCTGATGGGTCATAGCAATGGGTCCTGGTCAACAGTAGTACACTACCCTATGGGTCCTGGTCAACAGTAGTATACTACCCTATGTCCTGGTCAGTAGTACACTACCCTATGGGTCCTGGTCAACAGTAGTACTATGGGTCCTGGTCAACAGTAGTACACTACCCTATGGGTCCTGGTCAACAGTAGTACACTACTACCCTATGGGTCCTGGTCAACAGTAGTATCACTACCCAATGGGTCCTGGTCAACAGTAGTACACTACCCTGGGTCCTGGTCAACAGTAGTCACTGGGTCAACAGTAGTACACTACCCTATGGGTCCTGGTCAACAGTAGTACACTACCCTATGGGTCCTGGTCAACAGTAGTACACTACCCTATGGGCCCTGGTCAACAGTAGTACACTACCCTATGGGTCCTGGTCAACAGTAGTACACTACCCTATGGGTCCTGGTCAACAGTAGTACACTACCCTATGGGTCCTGGTCAACAGTAGTACACTACCCTATGGGTCCTAGCTATGGGTCCTGGTCAACAGTAGTACACTACCCTATGGGTCCTGGTCAACAGTAGTAGCAATGGGTCCTGGTCAACAGTAGTATACTACCCTATGGGTCCTGGTCAACAGTAGTACACTACCCTATGGATCCTGGTCAACAGTAGTACACTACCCTATGGGTCCTGGTCAACAGTAGTACACTACCCTATGGGTCCTGGTCAGCAGTAGATCACTATCCTATGGGTCCTGGTCAACAGTAGTACACTACCCTATGGGTCCTGGTCAACAGTATGTGTCCTGGTCAACAGTAGTACACACTACCCTATGGGTCCTGGTCAGCAGTAGTACACTACCCTATGGGTCCTAGCTTGGTCAACAGTAGTACACTACCCTATGGGTCCTGGTCAACAGTAGTACACTACCCTATGGGTCCTGGTCAACAGTAGTGCACTACCCTATGGGTCCTGGTCAACAGTAGTACACTACCCTATGGCTCCAAGCTATGGGTCCTAGTCAACAGTAGTGCACTACCCTATGGGTCCTAGCTATGGGTCCTAGTTAACAGTAGTACACTACCCTATGTGTCCTAGCTATGGGTCCTAGTCAACAGTAGTACACTACCCTATAGGTCCTAGCTATGGGTCCTGGTCAACAGTAGAACACTACCCTATGGGTCCTGGTCAACAGTAGTACACTACCCTATGGGTCCTGGTCAACAGTAGTACACTACCCTATGGGTCCTGGTCAACAGTAGTACACTACCCTATGGGTCCTGGTCATAGTGTCCTGGTCAACAGTAGTACACTACCCTATGGGTCCTGGTCAACAGTAGTACACTACCCTATGGGTCCTGGTCAACAGTAGTATGGGTCCTGGTCAACAGTAGTACACTACCCTATGGGTCCTGGTCAACAGTAGTACACTACCCTATGGGTCCTGGTCAACAGTAGTACACTACCCTATGGGTCCTGGTCAACAGTAGTACACTACCCTATGGGTCCTGGTCAACAGTAGTACACTACCCTATGGGTCCTGGTCAACAGTAGTACACTACCCTATGGGTCCTGGTCAACAGTAGTTCACTACCTGGTCAACTATGGGTCCTGGTCAACAGTAGTACACTACCCTATGGGTCCTGGTCAACAGTAGTACACTACCCTGTGGGTCCTGGTCAACAGTAGTACACTACCCTATGGGTCCTGGTCCTGGTCAACAGTAGTACACTACCCTATGGGTCCTGGTCAACAGTAGTACACTACCCTATGGGTCCTGGTCAACAGTAGTACACTACCCTATGGGTCCTGGTCAACAGTAGTACACTACCCTATGGGTCCTGGTCAAACAGTAGTACACTACCCTATGGGTCCTGGTCAACAGTAGTACACTACCCTATGGGTCCTGGTCAACAGTAGTACACTACCCTATGGGTCCTGGTCAACAGTAGTACACTACCCTATGGGTCCTGGTCAACAGTAGTACACTACCCTATGGGTCAACAGTAGTTCTGGTCAACAGTAGTACACTACCCTATGGGTCCTGGTCAACAGTAGTACACTACCCTATGGGTCCTGGTCAACAGTAGCTACCCTATGGGTCCTGGTCAACAGTAGTACACTACCCTATGGGTCCTGGGTCAACAGTAGTACACTACCCTATGGGTCCTGGTCAACAGTAGTACACTACCCTATGGGTCCTGGTCAACAGTAGTACACTACCCTATGGGTCCTGGTCAACAGTAGTACACTACCCTATGGGTCCTGGTCAACAGTAGTACACTACCCTATGGGTCCTGGTCAACAGTAGTACACTACCCTATGGGTCCTGGTCAACAGTAGTACACTACCCTATGGGTCTGGTCAACAGTAGTACACTACCCTATGGGTCCTGGTCAACAGTAGTACACTACCCTATGGGTCCTGGTCAACAGTAGTACACTACCCTATGGGTCCTGGTCAACAGTAGTACACTACCCTATGGGTCCTGGTCAACAGTAGTACACTACCCTATGGGTCCTGGTCAACAGTAGTACACTACCCTATGGGTCCTGGTCAACAGTAGTACACTACCCTATGGGTCCTGGTCAACAGTAGTACACTACCCTATGGGTCCTGGTCAACAGTAGTTCACTACCCTATGGGTCCTGGTCAACAGTAGTACACTACCCTATGGGTCCTGGTCAACAGTAGTACACTACCCTATGGGTCCTGGTCAACAGTAGTACAATACCCTATGGGTCCTGGTCAACAGTAGTACACTACCCTATGGGTCCTGGTCAACAGTAGTACACTACCCTATGGGTCCTGGTCAACAGTAGTACACTACCCTATGGGTCTGGTCTGGTCAACAGTAGTACACTACCCTATGGGTCCTGGTCAACAGTAGTACACTACCCTATGGGTCCTGGTCAACAGTAGTACACTACCCTATGGGTCCTGGTCAACAGTAGTACACTACCCTATGGGTCCTGGTCAACAGTAGTACACTACCCTATGGGTCCTGGTCAACAGTAGTACACTACCCTATGGGTCCTGGTCAACAGTAGTACACTACCCTATGGGTCCTGGTCAACAGTAGTACACTACCCTATGGGTCCTCGCAATCGGTCCTGGTCAACAGTAGTACACAACCCTATGGGTCCTGGTCAACAGTAGTACACTACCCTATGGGTCCTGGTCAACAGTAGTACACTACCCTATGGGTCCTAGCTATGGGTCCTGGTCAACAGTAGTACACTACCCTATGGGTCCTGGTCAACAGTAGTACACTACCCTATGGGGTCCTGGTCAACAGTAGTACACTACCCTATGTGGGTCCTGGTCAACAGTAGTACACTACCCTATGGGTCCTGGTCAACAGTAGTACACTACCCTATGGGTCCTGGTCCTGGTCAACAGTAGTACACTACCCTATGGGTCCTGGTCAACAGTAGTACACTACCCTATGGGTCCTGGTCAACAGTAGTACACCCTATGGGTCCCTATGGGTCCTGGTCAACAGTAGTACACTACCCTATGGGTCCTGGTCAACAGTAGTACACTACCCTGGTCAACAGTAGTACACTACCCTATGGGTCCTGGTCAACAGTAGTACACTACCCTATGGGTCCTGGTCAACAGTAGTACACTACCCTATGGGTCCTGGTCAACAGTAGTACACTACCCTATGGGTCCTGGTCAACAGTAGTACACTACCCTATGGGTCCTGGTCAATAGTAGTACACTACCCTATGGGTCCTGGTCAACAGTAGTACACTACCCTATGGGTCCTGGTCAACAGTAGTACACTACCCTATGGGTCCTGGTCAACAGTAGTACACTACCCTATGGGTCCTGGTCAACAGTAGTACACTACCCTATGGGTCCTGGTCATGGGTAGTACACTATGGGTCCTGGTCAACAGTAGTACACTACCCTATGGGTCCTGGTCAACAGTAGTACACTACCCTATGGGTCCTGGTCAACAGTAGTACACTACCCTATGGGTCCTAGCTATGGGTCCTGGTCAACAGTAGTACACTACCCTATGGGTCCTGGTCAACAGTAGTACACTACCTGGGTCCTGGTCAACAGTAGTACACTACCCTATGGGTCCTAGCACTATGGGGTCCTGGTCAACAGTAGTACACTACCCTATGGGTCCTGGTCAACAGTAGTACACTACCCTATGGGTCCTGGTCAACAGCTACCCTATGGGTCCTGGTCAACAGTACCCTATGTACCTAGTCAACAGTAGTACACCTATGGGTCCTGGTCAAGTAGTACAGTAGGTCACACTACCCTATGGGTACACTACCCTATGTGTCCTGGTCAACAGTAGTACACTACCCTATGGGTCCTGGTCAACAGTAGTACCTGGTCAACAGTAGTACACCTATGGGTCCTGGTCAACAGTAGTACACTACCCTATGGGTCCTGGTCAACAGTAGTACACTACCATATTGGTCCTGGTCAACAGTACCCCTATGGGTCCTGGTCAACAGTAGTACACTACCCTATGGGTCCTGGTCAACAGTAGTACACTACCCTATGGGTCCTGGTCAACAGTAGTACACTACCCTATGGGTCCTGGTCAACAGTAGTACACTACCCTATGGGTCCTGGTCAACAGTAGTACACTACCCTATGGGTCCTGGTCAACAGTAGTACACTACCCTATGGGTCCTGGTCAACAGTAGTACACTACCCTATGGGTCCTGGTCAACAGTCAACAGTAGTACACTACCCTATGGGTCCTGGTCAACAGTAGTACACTACCCTATGGGTCCTGGTCAACAGTAGTACACTACCCTATGGGTCCTGGTCAACAGTAGTACACCCTACCCTATGTGTCCTGGTCAACAGTAGTACACTACCCTATGGGTCCTGGTCAACAGTAGTACACTACCCTATGGGTCCTGGTCAACAGTAGTACACTACCCTATGGGTCCTGGTCAACAGTAGTACACTACCCTATGGGTCCTGGTCAACAGTAGTACACTACCAGTAAGGGTCTATGGGTCCTGGTCAACAGTAGTACACTACCCTGGTCAACAGTAGGGTCCTGGTCAACAGTAGTACACTACCCTATGGGTCCTGGTCAACAGTAGAACACTACCCTGGATGGGTCCTGGTCAACAGTAGTACACTACCCTATGGGTCCTGGTCAACAGTAGTACACTACCCTATGGGTCCTGGTCAACAGTAGTACACTACCCTATGGGTCCTGGTCAACAGTAGTACACTACCCTATGGGTCCTGGTCAACAGTAGTTCACCTACCCTATGGGTCCTGGTCAACAGTAGTACACTACCCTATGGGTCCTGGTCAACAGTAGTACACTACCCTATGGGTCCTGGTCAACAGTAGTACACTACCCTATGGGTCCTGGTCAACAGTAGTACACTACCCTATGGGTCCTGGTCAACAGTAGTACACCCTACCCTATGGGTCCTGGTCAACAGTAGTACACTACCCTATGGGTCCTGGTCAACAGTAGAACACTACCCTATGGGTCCTGGTCAACAGTAGTACACTACCCTATGGGACCTGGTCAACAGTAGTACACTGCCCTATGGGTCCTCGTCAACAGTAGTACACTACCCTATGGGTCCTGGTCAACAGTAGTACACTACCCTATGGGTCCTGGTCAACAGTAGTACACTACCCTATGGGACACACACACACACACACACACACACACACACACACACACACACACACACACACACACACACACACACACACACACACACACACACACACATCCTGATGGAGCAGAACCATCAGAATCTGACTAGCTAAGCATATCTTCTAACATGTTATCCAACAAACAACATCTGACTTATGCTGTCTACTCTTTAAATGCAGTATTAATGTCCATTAAAGGGCAATCTGCAGTTCAAACAACATCTGACTGATGCTGTCTCCTCTGTAAATGCAGTATTAAATGTCATTTAAAGGAGCATTCTGCAGTTCAAACAACATCTGACTGATGCTGTCTCCTCTGTAAATGCATTATTAATGTCCATTAAAGGGGCAATCTGCAGTTCAAACAACATCTGACTGATGCTGTCTCCTCTGTAAATGCATTATTAATGTCCATTAAAGGGGCAATCTGCAGTTCAAACAACATCTGACTGATGCTGTCTCCTCTGTAAATGCAGTATTAAATGTCATTTAAAGGAGCATTCTGCAGTTCAACAACAACGAAGCCAACTCTCGCCACTGTTTTGGTAAATAGAGAGATGTGGTCTGGATGAAAGATAACGGATAAATAGACCTCTTGGCTCACGAGGCATTATTAGTTATGTTGGTCTAAGAATCAACGGGTATACAGTGAGCATACCAAACATTAGGAACACCTTCCTAATGTTGAGTTACACTCCTTTTCGCCCCCTCAGACAGCCTCTGTTTGTCGGGACGCTGGACTCTACAAGGTGTCGACAATCGCTCCACCGATGCTGGTCCGATTATTGATGTTTTGGGCCGTGGAACATTCTGATACACGGAACAGATGAGAGTGACAAACCCAGCAGCTTTAGAAGTTCTTGACTCAAACGGTCGCTTGGAAACCTACTACTATACCCTGTTTAAAGACACTTAAATGTTTTATCTTGTCTGTTCACCCTCTGATTGGTACACATACACAATCCATCGTCTCCATTGTCTCAGGGCTTATAAATCCTTCTTTAACCCGTCACCTCCCTTTATCTACACTGATTGAAGTGGATTTAACAGGTGACACCAATAAGGGATCACAGCTTTCACTGGATTCACCTGATCAGTCGATGTCATGGAAAAGAGAAAGTGTTCCTAATGTTTTGTCCAGTCAGGGCTCTGTTTTCGCAGGTGGTAAGGCAGTGCTGAATGTCGACGTACATTAGTGTGAAGTTTGGTAAAAACTGACACACTGGCTTTTTGAAAAGGCAAAAATATAGAAGACATAATCCTGGAAGTAACTACATATTGTCACGTGGAGCACGTTCTGAAACACTTGACTTACCCAACGTGTTTATTCTGACTAAACCCAGAGCCCCTTTCGGAAACCCAGCAACGGCAAGACGTCGTTTTGATAGTTGAATAACAACTACTTCTGCCCTTACTGGACCTATAGCACTACCGCCTGCACTGACTCAACTTATTGGGAGTTAGGTTAGTTAAACTACAGTTAGGTTAGTTAAAATAGTGTTAGGTTAGTTAAAGTAGAGTTAGGTTAGTTAAAGTAGAGTTAGGCTAGTTAAAGTAGAGTTAGGTTAGTTAAACTACAGTTAGGTTAGTTAAAGTAGAGTTAGGTTAGTTAAAATAGAGTTAGGTTAGTTAAACTACAGTTAGGTTAGTTAAAATAGTGTTAGGTTAGTTAAAGTAGAGTTAGGTTAGTTAAAGTAGAGTTAGGCTAGTTAAAGTAGAGTTAGGTTAGTTAAAATAGTGTTAGGTTAGTTAAAGTAGAGTTAGGTTAGTTAAACTACAGTTAGGTTAGTTAAAGTAGAGTTAGGTTAGTTAAAATAGAGTTAGGTTAGTTCAAGTAGAGTTAGGTTAGTTAAAGTAGAATTAGGTTAGTTAAAGTAGAGTTAGGTTAGTTAAAATAGTGTTAGGTTAGTTAAACTACAGTTAGGTTAGTTAAACTACAGTTAGGTAAGTTAAAATAGAGTTAGGTTAGTTAAGTAGAGTTAGGCTGGTTAAGTAGGGGATTGGGATTGAATTAAAAATAGTGTTAGGTTAGTTAAAGTAGAGAGTTGGGATTAGTTAAACTACAGTTAGGTTGAAAGATAGAGTTAGGTTAGTTAAAATAGTGTTAGGTTAGTTAAAGTAGAGTTAGGTTAGTTAAAATAGAGTTAGGTTAGTTAAAGTAGAGTTAGGTTAGTTAAGTAGAATTAGGTTAGTTAAAGTAGAGTTAGGTTAGTTAAAGTAGAGTTAGGCTAGTTAAAGTAGAGTTAGGTTAGTTAAACTACAGTTAGGTTAGTTAAAGTAGAGTTAGGTTAGTTAAAATAGAGTTAGGTTAGTTAAAGTAGAATTAGGTTAGTTAAAGTAGAATTAGGTTAGTTAAAATAGTGTTAGGTTAGTTAAAATAAAGTTAGGTTAGTTAAACTACAGTTAGGTTAGTTAAAATAGTGTTAGGTTAGTTAAACTACAGTTAGGTTAGCTAAAATAGTGTTAGGTTAGTTAAAAGTAAGTTAGGTTAGTTAAAGTAGAGTTAGGTTAGTTAAAATAGTGTTAGGTTAGTTAAACTACAGTTAGGTTAGTTAAAATAGTGTTAGGTTAGTTAAACTACAGTTATGTTAGTTAAAATAGTGTTAGGTTAGTTAAAGTAGAGTTAGGCTAGTTAAAATAGTGTTAGGTTAGTTAAAAGTAGAGTTAAACTAGTTAAAATAGTGTTAGGTTAGTTAAATAGAGTTAGGTTAGTTAAAATAGTGTTAGGTTAGTTAAAAATAGTAGAGTTAGGCTAGTTAAAGTAGAGTTAGGTTAGCTAAAAAATAATTGTTCAATGAGTTAGGTTAGTTAAAATAGTGTTAAAGTAGTTAGTTAAAGTAGATTTAGGTTAGTTAAAGTAGAGTTAGGTTAGTTAAAATAGTGTTAGGCTAGTTAAACTACAGTTAGGTTAGTTAAAATAGTGTTAGGTTAGTTAAAATAGTGTTAGGTTAGTTAAGTAGAGTTAGGTTAATTAAAGTAGAGTTAGGCTAGTTAAAGTAGAGTTAGGTTAGTTAAACTACAGTTAGGTTAGTTAAAGAAGAGTTAGGTTAGTTAAAATAGAGTTAGGTTAGTTAAAGAAGTAGAGTTAATAGTGTTAGGTTAGTTAAAGTAGAAGTTAGTTAGGTTAGTTAAAATAGAGTTAGGTTGGTTAATGTAGAGTTAGGTTAGTTAAAATAGAGTTAGGTTGGTTAATGTGATTGAGTTAAACTACGGGTTAGTTAAAGTAGAGTTAGGTTAGTTAAAATATAGGTTAGTTAGGTTGGTTAAAGTAGTTGATTAGTTAAAATAGAGTTAGGTTGGTTAATGTAGAGTGAGGTTAGTTAAAATAGTGTTAGGTTAGTTAAAGTAGAGTTAGGTTAGTTAAATAGTATTAGGCTAGTTAAACTAGAGTTAGGTTAGTTAAAATAGTGTTAGGTTAGTTAAAGTAGAGTTAGGTTAGTTAAACTACAGTTAGGTTAGTTAAAGTAGAGTTAGGTTAGTTAAAATAGAGTTAGGTTAGTTCAAGTAGAGTTAGGTTAGTTAAAGTAGAATTAGGTTAGTTAAAGTAGGGTTAGGTTAGTTAAAATAGTGTTAGGTTAGTTAAACTACAGTTAGGTTAGTTAAACTACAGTTAGGTAAGTTAAAATAGAGTTAAGGTTAGTTAAAGTAGAGTTAGGTTAGTTGAAATAGTGTTAGGTTAGTTAAACTACAGTTAGGTTAGTTAAAATAGTGTTAGGTTAGTTAAAGTAGAGTTAGGTTAGTTAAAGTAGAGTTAGGCTAGTTAAAGTAGAGTTAGGTTAGTTAAAATAGTGTTAGGTTAGTTAAAGTAGAGTTAGGTTAGTTAAAATAGAGTTAGGTTAGTAAAGTAGAGTTAGGTTAGTTAAAGTAGAGTTAGGTTAGTTAAAATAGA
>NC_088222.1:2134106-2179461 GCF_036934945.1 Oncorhynchus masou masou | reverse complement strand
AGAGCGCTATGGAACCCTATTCCCTATATAGTGCACTACTTTAGACCAGAGCCCTATAGAACCCTATTCCCTATATAGTGCACTACTTTAGACCAGAGCCCTATGGAACCCTATTCCCTATATAGTGCACAACTTTAGACCAGAGCCCTATGGAACCCTATTCCCTATATAGTGCACTACTTTAGACCAGAGCGCTATGGAACCCTATTCCTACATAGTGCTCTACTTTAGACCAGAGCCCTATGGAACCCTATTCCCTATATAGTGCACTAGTTTAGACCAGAGCGCTATAGAACCCTATTCCCTATATAGTGCACTACTTTAGACCAGAGCGCTATGTAACCCTATTCTATATAGTGCACTACTTTAGACCATAGCCCTATAGAACCCTATTCCCTATATAGTGCACTACTTTAGACCAGAGCCCTATGGAACCCTATTCCCTATATAGTGCACTACTTTAGACCAGAGCCCTATGGAACCCTATTCCCTATATAGTGCACTACTTTAGACCAGAGCGCTATGGAACCCTATTCCTATATAGTGCACTACTTTAGACCAGAGCCCTATAGAAGCCTATTCCCTATATAGTGCACTTTTCTTTAGACCAGAGCGCTATGGAACCCTATTCCCTATACAGTGCACTACTTTAGACCAGAGCGCTATGGAACCCTATTCCCTATATAGTGCACTACTTTTGACCAGAGTCCTATGGAACCCTATTCCCTATATAGTGCACTACTTTAGACCAGAGCGCTATGGAACCCTATTCCCTATATAGTGCACTACTTTAGACCAGACCCCTATGGAACCCTACTCCCTATATAGTGCACTACTTTAGACCAGAGCCCTATGGAACCCTATTCCCTATATAGTGCACTACGTTAGACCAGAGCGCTATGGAACCCTATTCCCTATATAGTGCACTACTTTAGACCAGAGCCCTATGGAATCCTACTCCCTATATACTGCACTACTTTAGACCAGATCCCTATGGAACCCTATTCCCTATATAGTGCACTACTTTAGACCAGAGCACTATGGTACCCTATTCCCTATATAGTGCACTACTTTAGACCAGAACCCTATAGAACCCTATTCCCTATATAGTGCACTACTTTAGACCAGAGCCCTATGGAACCTTATTCCCTATATAGTGCACTACTTTAGACCAGAGCCCTATGGAACCCTATTCCCTATATAGTGCACTACTTTAAACCAGAGGCCTATAGAACCCTATTTCCTATATAGTGCACTACTTTAGACCAGAGCCCTATGGAACCCTATTCCCTATATAGTGCACTACTTTAGACCAGAGCCCTATAGAACCCTTTTCCCTATATAGTGCACTACTTTAGACCAGAGCCCTATAGAACCCTATTCCCTATATAGTGCACTACCTTAGACCAGAGCACTATAGAACCCTATTCCCTATATAGTGCACTACTTTAGATCAGAGCCCTATAGAACCCTATTCCCTATGTAGTGCACTACTTTAGACCAGAGCCCTATAGAACCCTACTCCGTATATGGTGCACTACTTTAAACCAGAGGCCTATGGAACCCTATTCCCTATATAGTGCACTACTTTAGACCAGAGCGCTATGGAACCCTATTCCCTATATAGTGCACTACTTTAGACCAGAGCCCTATAGAACCCTATTCCCTATATAGTGCACTACTTTAGACCAGAGCCCTATGGAACCCTATTCCCTATATAGTGCACTACTTTAGACCAGAGCGCTATGGAACCCTATTCCCTACATAGTGCTCTACTTTAGACCAGAGCCCTATGGAACCCTATTCCCTATATAGTGCACTAGTTTAGACCAGAGCGCTATAGAACCCTATTCCCTATATAGTGCACTACTTTAGACCAGAGCGCTATGGAACCCTATTCCCTATATAGTGCACTACTTTAGACCAGAGCCCTATAGAACCCTATTCCCTATATAGTGCACTACTTTAGACCAGAGCCCTATGGAACCCTATTCCCTATATAGTGCACTACTTTAGACCAGAGCCCTATGGAACCCTATTCCCTATATAGTGCACTACTTTAGACCAGAGCGCTATGGAACCCTATACCCTATATAGTGCACTACTTTAGACCAGAGCCCTATAGAAGCCTATTCCCTATATAGTGCACTACTTTAGACCAGAGCGCTATGGAACCCTATTCCCCTATACAGTGCACTACTTTAGACCAGAGCGCTATGGAACCCTATTCCCTATATAGTGCACTACTTTTGACCGGAATCCTATGGAACCCTATTCCCTATATAGTGCACTACTTTAGACCAGAGCGCTATGGAACCCTATTCCCTATATAGTGCACAACTTTAGACCAGAGCCCTATGGAACCCTATTCCTATATAGTGCACTACTTTAGACCAGAGCGCTATGGAACCCTATTCCCTACATAGTGCTCTACTTTAGACCAGAGCCCTATGGAACCCTATTCCCTATATAGTGCACTAGTTTAGACCAGAGCGCTATAGAACCCTATTCCCTATATAGTGCACTACTTTAGACCAGAGCGCTATGGAACCCTATTCCCTATATAGTGCACTACTTTAGACCAGAGCCCTATAGAACCCTATTCCCTATATAGTGCACTACTTTAGACCAGAGCCCTATGGAACCCTATTCCCTATATAGTGCACTACTTTAGACCAGAGCCCTATGGAACCCTATTCCCTATATAGTGCACTACTTTAGACCAGAGCGCTATGGAACCCTATTCCCTATATAGTGCACTACTTTAGACCAGAGCCCTATAGAACCCTATTCCCTATATAGTGCACTACTTTAGACCAGAGCCCTATGGAACCCTATTCCCTATATAGTGCACAACTTTAGACCAGAGCCCTATGGAACCCTATTCCCTATATAGTGCACTACGTTAGACCAGAGCGCTATGGAACCCTATTCCCTACATAGTGCTCTACTTTAGACCAGAGCCCTATGGAACCCTATTCCCTATATAGTGCACTAGTTTAGACCAGAGCGCTATAGAACCCTATTCCCTATATAGTGCACTACTTTAGACCAGAGCGCTATGGAACCCTATTCCCTATATAGTGCACTACTTTAGACCAGAGCCCTATAGAACCCTATTCCCTATATAGTGCACTACTTTAGACAAGAGCCCTATGGAACCCTATTCCCTATATAGTGCACTACTTTAGACCAGAGCCCTATGGAACCCTATTCCCTATATAGTGCACTACTTTAGACCAGAGCGCTATGGAACCCTATTCCCTATATAGTGCACTACTTTAGACCAGACCCCTATGGAACCCTACTCCCTATATAGTGCACTACTTTAGACCAGAGCCCTATGGAACCCTATTCCCTATATAGTGCACTACGTTAGACCAGAGCGCTATGGAACCCTATTCCCTATATAGTGCACTACTTTAGACCAGAGCCCTATGGAATCCTACTCCCTATATACTGCACTACTTTAGACCAGATCCCTATGGAACCCTATTCCCTATATAGTGCACTACTTTAGACCAGAGCACTATGGTACCCTATTCCCTATATAGTGCACTACTTTAGACCAGAACCCTATAGAACCCTATTCCCTATATAGTGCACTACTTTAGACCAGAGCCCTATGGAACCTTATTCCCTATATAGTGCACTACTTTAGACCAGAGCCCTATAGAACCCTATTCCCTATATAGTGCACTACTTTAAACCAGAGGCCTATAGAACCCTATTTCCTATATAGTGCACTACTTTAGACCAGAGCCCTATGGAACCCTATTCCCTATATAGTGCACTACTTTAGACCAGAGCCCTATAGAACCCTTTTCCCTATATAGTGCACTACTTTAGACCAGAGCCCTATAGAACCCTATTCCCTATATAGTGCACTACCTTAGACCAGAGCACTATAGAACCCTATTCCTATATAGTGCACTACTTTAGATCAGAGCCCTATAGAACCCTATTCCCTATGTAGTGCACTACTTTAGACCAGAGCCCTATAGAACCCTACTCCGTATATGGTGCACTACTTTAAACCAGAGGCCTATGGAACCCTATTCCCTATATAGTGCACTACTTTAGACCAGAGCGCTATGGAACCCTATTCCCTATATAGTGCACTACTTTAGACCAGAGCCCTATAGAACCCTATTCCCTATATAGTGCACTACTTTAGACCAGAGCCCTATGGAACCCTATTCCCTATATAGTGCACTACTTTAGACCAGAGCGCTATGGAACCCTATTCCCTACATAGTGCTCTACTTTAGACCAGAGCCCTATGGAACCCTATTCCCTATATAGTGCACTAGTTTAGACCAGAGCGCTATAGAACACTATTCCCTATATAGTGCACTTCTTTAGACCAGAGCGCTATGGAACCCTATTCCCTATATAGTGCACTACTTTAGACCAGAGCCCTATAGAACCCTATTCCCTATATAGTGCACTACTTTAGACCAGAGCCCTATGGAACCCTATTCCCTATATAGTGCACTACTTTAGACCAGAGCCCTATGGAACCCTATTCCCTATATAGTGCACTACTTTAGACCAGAGCGCTATGGAACCCTATTCCCTATATAGTGCACTACTTTAGACCAGAGCCCTCTAGAAGCCTATTCCCTATATAGTGCACTACTTTAGACCAGAGCGCTATGGAACCCTATTCCCTATATAGTGCACTACTTTTGACCAGAGTCCTATGGAACCCTATTCCCTATATAGTGCACTACTTTAGACCAGAGCGCTATGGAACCCTATTCCCTATATAGTGCACTACTTTAGACCAGACCCCTATGGAACCCTACTCCCTATATAGTGCACTACTTTAGACCAGAGCCCTATGGAACCCTATTCCCTATATAGTGCACTACGTTAGACCAGAGCGCTATGGAACCCTATTCCCTATATAGTGCACTACTTTAGACCAGAGCCCTATGGAATCCTACTCCCTATATACTGCACTACTTTAGACCAGATCCCTATGGAACCCTTGTCAGGATTTGGCCAGGGTTGTTCCGGGTTTTTGTCAGTAGATGTCCCCATTGTGCTTTTTGTCCCTGTGTTTTTCCCTTGATCCCCATTATTGTTTTCACCTGTGTCTCGTTTCCCCTGATTGTATTTAAACCCTTTGTTTCCCTCAGTTCTGTGCTCTGTTTTTGTATGTTAGCACCCTGCACTAGAGTTCTGTGTGCTCTTGTCGATTCCGGGTGACGTTCTTGTGGTATTCTGTTTTTTGTTTTTGTTTATTTTTGGTGAGTTTCTTTTGAGTTCTTTTGTGTTTTACCTACCACCTTTTGGATTTGCCATTTTTGTATTTTAGGATTTTTTCTTTATTAAATACACCGTCTTAAGTACTGCTGTGTCTGCCTCATCTTCTGGGTTCTGCTGTCTATTCGTGGCTCAGTTGGTTAAGTGACTGTTTCTCACTCCGGAGACCCAGGTTCGAAACCGGGTCCTGACAGAAACACAGAGCCAAAAATGAACCCAGAGGCAGCCAGTTCCCAGGACCTTTTGCCACGCTGTCCCACCACCAGGAGACTGTCCAACGCCACGAAGCCGCCCTGGTTCAGCAAGAGGCCTTAATGGCTAGACATTCTCATCTTCTGTCGGAGATGCTGACTTCCATTAAGCAAATATCTGATCGACTTACCCCCGGCAACAGTTCCCGTCCCAGTACCTCAAGTTCACGTACCCATGGCAGTTAACCCCCTGGCTGAACCTCGTCTTCCACCTCCTCAACAGTTCTCAGGTGATCCAAGTGCTTGTAAAGGGTTTCTCACTCAATGTTCTCTCTCCTTTGAGCTGCAACCCTCGTCGTTTCCCACCGACCGGTCTAAGATCGCATATATCATCACCCTGCTGTCGGAAAAAGCCCTGGCCTGGGCTACTGCTGTGTGGGATGCCCATAGTTCCTGCTGTGCCAGCTACTCTGCCTTTGCTGAGGAATTCAAACGAGTGTTTCAAGGCCCAAGCAGTGGTTCTGACTCAGCCAAACAGCTCCTGACTCTCCATCAAGGTTGGCGCAGCGTGACGGACTATGCCATCCAGTTCCGCACGGTGGCAGCAGCGAGTGGCTGGAACAACGAGGCGCTCACGGTGTGCTTTCTGAAAGGCCTTTCCGACACTATCCAAGATGAACTGGCCACTCGGGAACCACCGGACAATCTCGAGTCCCTGATCAAGTTGGCCTCACGCATTGACCAGTGTCTGAGAGAGAGAAGAGAACTCAACCGTAGACCTCTAGCTCCTATCAGTCCCAGCTCCGAGTCCCCACCTTTATCATCACTGGCTCCACCGGAACCCATGCAGATTGGACGCATCTCCCAGGCTGAGAGAGACCGCCGGATGAGGGAGCGACGCTGTCTATATTGCGGCAAACCGGGCCATTTCCGTTCCACGTGTCCCGGGCTCCAGGGAAACGCTCTGTCCCGTACAGACCGGGGGAACTGTAACGGGAAACATAACCTCCTCCCATCCGTCCAACTCCCGTCTGCTCATTCCAGTCACCCTCTCCTGGGACAACCACAAGCTTCACCTTCAAGCCTTGGTAGACTCTGGAGCCGCAGGTAACTTCATGGATGGTGTCTGGGCGAAGGAGAATGGCGTTCCCTCTGAACTTCTAAGTGACCCCATGAGGGTTACTACATTGGATGGAAGCCCTTTGGGATCTGGACTTGTCACTCATGTCACTACCTCCTTGAGACTTTCAGTTTCACAACACCAGGAATTGATGAACTTTCATTTGATCTCCTGTTCCGAGTTCCCTCTCGTCCTTGGATACCCCTGGCTTCACAGCCATAACCCTCACATCGACTGGTCTGTGGGCACTATCAAGCAGTGGGGTCCTACGTGCCAAGCTACTTGTATTTTCCAGAATTCCCCGAGTTCTACTCCGAGTCTTTAGAATCCATCGACCTGACCCGAGTTCCCGAGTGTTACCATGACCTCAAACTGGTGTTTAGCAAACAGAGGGCCACCATGCTACCACCCCATAGATCTTACGATTGCCCCATCGACCTGTTTCCGGGCACTTGCCCCCCAGGGGTCGGATCTTTTCCCTATCTCCACCCGATCGAGCTGCTATGGATACCTACATCAAGGACTCTCTGGAAGCAGGCCTCATGCGTCCATCAACCTCCCGGCGGGAGCAGGGTTTTTCTTTGTGGCCAAGAAAGATGGTGGGTTACGTCCTTGCATCGACTACCGGGGACTCAATGACATAACCGTCCGTAACCGTTACCCGCTACCCCTTATGGCCACAGCCTTCGAGCTGCTCCAGGAAGCAGTTGTTTTCACTAAGCTTGACCTGCGGAACGCAGACCATCTTGTGCGGATCAGACCTGGTGACGAGTGGAAGACCGCTTTCAACACGCCTACTGGTCACTATGAATACTTGGTGATGCCCTTCGGCCTGACCAACGCCCCAGCGGTGTTCCAAGCGCTCATAAACGATGTGCTTAGGGATATGCTTAACATATTTGTGTTCGTTTACTTGGATGACATCCTCATCTTTTCGAGCTCCCTTCAAGAACACACTAAGCATGTCAGACAAGTACTCAAACGCCTCCTGGACAGCCATCTGTACGTTAAGCCGGAAAAATGTGAATTCCATTCATCCCGAGTACAATTCCTGGGATTTATAGTGGAACCCGGTCGAATCCAAATGGACCCTAGGAAGGTAGGGGCGGTAGCGGATTGGCCCACCCCCAAATCCGTTAAGGATGTTCAGCGTTTCCTGGGCTTCACAAACTTTTACCGCAAGTTCATCAAGAACTTCAGTTTGGTGGCAGCTTCTCTCTCAGCTTTAACCAAAGGTGGCAATGCAAGGTTTTTTTGGGGAAGAGAAGCTGAGACGGCCTTCCAAGGACTCAAGCAGCGCATCCTCTCTGCTCCCATCCTGATACTACCGACTACGGATGAACCATTTGTGGTGGAGGTAGACGCATCAGAGGTTGGTGTTGGAGCTGTCCTGTCTCAGAGGGGTGAAGACAAGAAGCTTCATCCGTGCGCTTTCTTCTCACACCGGCTTACCCCGACTGAGAGGAACTACGATGTGGGGGATCGTGAACTCCTAGCGGTTAAGATGGCATTGAAGGAATGGAGACACTGGCTCGAGGGGGCTTCTCACCCGTTTCAAGTGCTTACGGACCACAAAAATCTGGAGTATATCCAGCAGGCGAAGCGATTGAACTCTAGACAAGCTAGATGGTCTCTTTTCTTCAATCGATTCCAGTTTATCCTCACCTATCGGCCCGGGTCGAAGAATCTCAAACCGGATGCCCTGTCCCGAGTCTACGCTCCTGCCATTCGAGATGACACGGACATGCCTGTCCTTCCTGCTGCTAAGATTGTGGCTCCGATCTCGTGGCAAGTTGAGGATACCGTGAGACGTGCTCAAGCTAGCGAACCGGACCCTAAAGGAGGCCCTGCCAATCGGTTGTTTGTCCCCAAGGCAGTGAGGACTCAGGTCCTTCTGTGGGGGCACTCCTCTCGCCCTCACCTGTCATCCGGGCGTAGGTCGCACCTTGGAGTTCATCCAGCTTAAGTTCTGGTGGCCTACCATAAGAGAAGACGTTGCCACTTTCGTCAATGCCTGCCCCGTGTGCTGCCAGGGCAAATCTTCTCACCTCCGCCCTCAAGGACTCCTTCATCCTTTACCTGTTCCCACAGACCCTGGTCCCATATCTCATTGGACTTTATTACTGGACTTCCTCCATCCCATGGCAATACTACTATCCTAGTCATAATCGACAGGTTTTCAAAGGCGGCCAGGTTCGTCCCTCTGACTAAGTTACCTTCTGCCAAGGAAACGGCTGAGTTGGTAATTAATCATGTGTTCCGAGTCTTCGGCATTCCTCAAGATGTGGTTTCTGACAGAGGTCCCCAGTTCGCCTCAAGGTTTTGGAAGGCCTTCTGCCAACTCATGGGGGCTTCTGCCAGTCTATCTTCAGGGTATCATCCGGAGTCCAACGGCCAAACAGAGAGGATGAATCAAGAGCTGGAAACCACCCTCCGATGTATGACTCGTGACAACCCGTCCACATGGTCATCCTTTATTGTTTGGGCCGAATACGCGCACAACACCTTGCGCTCCTCCTCCACTGGTATGTCCCCGCACGAGTGTCAGTTTGGCTATGCTCCTCCATTGTTCCCGGACCAGGAGGCAGAAGTCAGAGTGCCTTCAGCCTTGAGGTTCGTCAGACGCTGTCGGCTTATGTGGAGGAAGACCCGTCTTAATCTGATACGTTCCTCACAGAGGTATCAACAACAAGCCAACAGACGCCGCCGTCCCGGGCCTACCCTGCGCCCCGGCCAGAGAGTCTGGCTTTCCACAAGAGACTTACCTCTACGGGTGGAGTCTCGCAAGCTGTCCCAAAAATACATCGGTCCCTTCAAGGTTGCCAGGAGAGTTAACCCAGTTTCTTATCGCCTACACTTACCCAGATCCCTTAAGATTAATCCCACATTTCATGTGTCATTGTTAAAACCTGTTGTTTTTTCTCCCTTGTCCCGGCAGACAGACCTCCCCTCCGCCTCGTGTCATTGGAGGCCAGCCGGCTTATACCGTCCACCGGATACTGATTCCCGCCGGGTGCAGCGGTCCTGGCAGTATCTGGTGGACTGGGAAGGCTACGGTCCTGAGGAGCGCTCCTGGGTTCCTGCCAAAGACATCCTGGACCCTGACCTCATTCGTCAGTTCAGGGTCCTCCACCCTGAGAGAGCTGGTAGGAACGTCAGGAGCCGTTCCTAGGGGGGATTCTGTCAGGATTTGGCCAGGGTTGTTCCGGGTTTTTGTCAGATGTCCCCATTGTGCTTTTTGTCCCTGTGTTTTTCCCTTGATCCCCATTATTGTTTGCACCTGTGTCTCGTTTCCCTGATTGTATTTAAACCCTTTGTTTCCCTCAGTTCTGTGCTCTGTGTTTGTATGTTAGCACCCTGCCCTAGTGTTCTGTGTGCTCTTGTCGATTCCGGGTGACGTTCTTGTGGTATTCTGTTTTTTGTTTTTGTTTATTTTTGGTGAGTTTCTTTTGAGTTCTTTTGTGTTTTACCTACCACCTTTTGGATTTGCCATTTTTGTATTTTAGGATTTTTTCTTTATTAAATACACCGTCTTAAGTACTGCTGTGTCTGCCTCATCTTCTGGGTTCTGCTGTCTATTCGTGGCTCAGTTGGTTAAGTGACTGTTTCTCACTCCGGAGACCCAGGTTCGAAACCGGGTCCTGACAACCCTATTCCCTATATAGTGCACTACTTTAGACCAGAGCCCTATAGAACCCTATTTCCTATATAGTGCACTACTTTAGACCAGAGCCCTATGGAACCCTATTCCCTATATAGTGCACTACTTTAGACCAGAGCCCTATAGAACCCTTTTCCCTATATAGTGCACTACTTTAGACCAGAGCCCTATAGAACCCTATTCCCTATATAGTGCACTACCTTAGACCAGAGCCCTATAGAACCCTATTCCCTATATAGTGCACTACTTTAGATCAGAGCCCTATAGAACCCTATTCCCTATGTAGTGCACTACTTTAGACCAGAGCCCTATAGAACCCTACTCCGTATATGGTGCACTACTTTAAACCAGAGGCCTATGGAACCCTATTCCCTATATAGTGCACTACTTTAGACCAGAGTCCTATGGAACCCTATTCCCTATGTAGTGCACTACTTTAGACCAGAGTCCTATGGAACCCTATTCCCTATGTAGTGCACTACTTTAGAAATGCACAATTTGGACCCTTCCCAAAATCAGTGCATTTTCAGTAAATGGATAAGGGCTCCATTTGGGATCCAAACATTATCCTTTTAGCAACCACCATACTCTCCCACAGCTCCATTTACTAACTGTTACTGCTGTGTGCTTTAAATCAACTGACTGTTACTGCTGTGTGATTTAAATCAACGGACTGTTATTGCTGTGTAATTTAAATCAACGGACTGTTATTGCTGTGTAATTTAAATCAACTGACTGTCATTGCTGTGTGATTTAAATCAACTGACTGTCATTGCTGTGTAATTTAAATCAACTGACTGTTATTGCTGTGTAATTTAAATCAACTGACTGTCATTGCTGTGTAATTTAAATCAACTGACTGTTACTGCTGTGTAATTTAAATCAACGGACTGTTACTGCTGTGTAATTTAAATCAACTGACTGTCATTGCTGTGTGATTTAAATCAACGGACTGTTACTGCTGTGTGATTTAAATCAACTGACTGTCATTGCTGTGTAATTTAAATCAACTGACTGTCACTGCTGTGTAATTTAAATCAACTGACTGTCATTGCTGTGTGATTTAAATCAACGGACTGTTACCGCGGTGTGATTTAAATCAACGGACTGTTACCGCTGTGTGATTTAAATCAACGGACTGTTACCGCGGTGTGATTTAAATCAACGGACTATTACCGCGGTGTGATTTAAATCAACTGACTGTCATGCCCTTGTCTTAGTATTTTGTGTTTTCGTTATCTATTTGGTCAGGCCAGGGTGTGACATGGGTTTTTGTATGTGGTGTGTTTTGTATTGGAGTTTTTCCACATGTATTGGGATGGTAGCTTAGTGGGGTGTTCTAGGTGAATCTATGGCTGTCTGAGGCGGTTCTCAATCAGAGTCAGGTGATTACCGTTGTCTCTGATTGGGAACCATATTTAGGCAGCCATATTCTTTGAGTGTTTCGTGGGTGATTGTCGTTATGTCCTTTTCCTGTCCTGTGTAGGTTTACACCAGTATAGACCGTTTTCGGTTTTCTTGTTACGTTTGTTGTTTTTTGTATTTTGATTCGTGTTTACTTTTGTTTATTAAACATGGATCGCAATCTACACGCTGCATTTTGGTCCGACTCTCCTTCGCACAAAGAAAACCGTAACACTGACTGTTACCGCTGTGTGATTGAAATCAACTCACTGTTACTGCTGTGTGATTGAAATCAACTTACTGTTACTGCTGTGTGATTGAAATAGTCTCATTCGTCGATGCAAAATCATTTCTCAATGCACTATGCTCCTTATAGGAACCAAGGTCTTCAGTCAAATAGGACTTTACCCTGCCCCCACCCTTATAGGAACCAAGGTCTTCAGTCAAATAGGACTTTACCCTGCCCCCACCCTTATAGGAACCAAGGTCTTCAGTCAAATAGGACTCTCTAGTTGAGAGCTAACAACGGTGATTGTACTCTTTCCACGTTGTGCCTCCTCCCCAGCTCAGGGGAAGTGTCTGTGGGAATAGTTTCCAAATGGAGCTATGAAGGTCTGATTTCCAAGAATTGCCTCTACCCTATTCTACTCTACTCTACTCTACCCTACCCTACTCTACTCTACCCTATTCTACTCTACTCTACCCTACACTATTCTACTCCACCCTACTCTACTCTACTCCATCCTACCCTACTCTACTCCACTCTACTCTACCCAACTCTACTCTACTATACCCTACTCTACCCTACACTACTCTACTCTACCCTATTCTACTCTACTCTACCCTACTCTACTCTACCCTACACTATTCTACTCCACCCTACTCTACTCTACTCCATCCCAGTCTACTCTACTCCACCCTATTCTACCCTACCCAACTCTACTCTACTCCACCCTACTCTACTCCACCCTACTCTACTCCACCCTACTCTACTCTACCCTACTCCACTCTACTCTACTCCACCCTACTCTACTCCACCCTACTCTACTCCACCCTACTCTACTCTACTCCATCCTACCCTACTCTACTCCACTCTACTCTACCCTACTATACCCTACTCTACCCTACACTACTCTACTCCACCCTACTCTACTCTACTCCATCCTACCCTACTCTACTCCACTCTACTCTACCCTACTATACCCTACTCTACCCTACACTACTCTACTCTACCCTATTCTACTCTACTCTACCCTACTCTACTCTACCCTACACTATTCTACTCCACCCTACTCTACTCTACTCCACCCTACTCTTGTAACGGCGTTCTTCTTTTGTTGAAGGAGAGTCGGACCGAAATGCAGCGTGTAAGTTACTCATGTTTATTAGGAAGACAAACGAACGAACTATACACGAATAACGAATAACTAATAAATACAAAAACAACAAACAGAACGTGAAACCTATTACAGCCTGACTGGTGCACACTACACAGAGACAGGAACAATCACCCACGAAATGTAAAGCGAAACCCAGGCTACCTAAATACGGTTCCCAATCAGCGACAATGAGAATCACCTGACTCTGATTGAGAACCGCCTCAGGCAGCCAACCTATCTAACACACACACCCCTAATCAACTACAATCCCAGACACTACAAACCCCAATACGAAAATACAATACATAATAAACCCATGTCACACCCTGGTCTGACTAACTAATAAACTAAAACACAAAATACTAAGACCAAGGCGTGACAACTCTACTCTACTCCACCCTACTCTACTCTACCCAACCCAACTCTACTCTACTCTACCCTACTCTACTCTACTCCACCCTACTCTACCCTACACAACTCTACTCTACTCTACCCTACTCTACTATACCCTACTCTACTCCACCCTACTCTACTCTACTCCACTCTACACGACTCTACTCCACCTTACTCTATTCTACTCCACCCTACTCTACCCTACCCAACTCTACTCTACACTACTCTACTCTACTATACCCTACTCTACTCTACTCTACCCTACCCTACACTACTCTACTCCACCCTACTCTACTCTACTCCACCCTACACTACTCTACTCCACCCTACTCTACTCTACTCCACCCTACACTACTCTACTCCACCCTTCTCTACTCCACCCTACTCTACCCTACCCTACTCTACTCTACTCCACCCTACTCTACTATACCCTACTCTACTCCACACTACTCTCCTTCTACTCCACTCTACTCTACCCTACCCTACACTACTCTACTCCTCCCTACACTGCTCAACTCTACACTACTCTACTCCTCCCTTCTCTACTCTAGCCTACTCTACCCTACCCTAACCAACTCTACCCCTACCCTACCCTACTCTACCCTACCCTACCCCACCCTACACTACTCTACTCCACCCTACTCTACCCTACCCTACACTACTATACCCTACACTACTCTACTCTACTCCACCCTACTCTACCCGACTCCACCTTACCCAACTCTACTCTACCCCACCCTACCCTACTCTAATATACCCTACTCTACCCTATTCTACTCTACCGTATACAATCCCACTATACCCTACCCTACTCTACCCTACCCAACTCTACTCTCCCCTACCCTACCCTACACAACCCTACCCTAATCTACCCTACCCTACTCTACTCTACTATACCCTATTCTACCCTACTCTACTATACCCTACTCTACTCTACCCTACTAAACCCTACTCTACCCTACTCTACAATATCCTTCTCGACCCTACACTACTATACCTTACCATACTCTACCCAACCCTACCCTACTCTACCCTATCCTATCCTACCCTACCGTTCTCTACCCTACTCTACTAACCCTACTCTACCCTACTCTACTGTGCCCTACTCTACCATGCCCTACCCTACTATACCCTAACTATACCCTACTCTACCCTACTAAACCTACCCCGCCTTACCCTACTCTAACCTACCCTACCCTACTCTAACCTACATTTCCCTACTCTACTCAACCTTACTCTACTCTGCCCTACTCCACCCTACTCTACTCTACCCTACCCTACTCTACCCTACTCTACCACACCCTACTCTAACCTACTCTACTCTAATCTACCCTACCCTACTCTATCCTGCTCTACTCTACTCTACTTTAACCTACCCTACTCTACCCTTCTCTACTCTACCCTACTATACCCTACTCTATCCTACCCTACTCTACTATACCCTACTCTCCACTACCCTCCTCTACCCTACCCTATCCTACCATACCCTACTCTACCCTACTCCACTAACCCTACACTACTCTACTCCACCCTACTCTACACGACTCCACCTTACCCAACTCTACTCTACCCCACCCTACCCTACTCTAATATACCCTACTCTACCCTATTCTACTCTACCGTATACAATCCCACTATACCCTACCCTACTCTACCCTACCCAACTCTACTCTCCCCTACCCTACCCTACACAACCCTACCCTAATCTACCCTACCCTACTCTACTCTACTCTACTATACCCTACTCTACTCTACCCTACTAACCCCTACTCTACCCTACTCTACAATATCCTTCTCGACCCTACACTACTATACCTTACCATACTCTACCCAACCCTACCCTACTCTACCCTATCCTACCCTACCCTTCTCTACCCTACTCTACTAACCCTACTCTACCCTACTCTACTGTGCCCTACTCTACCATGCCCTACCCTACTATACCCTACTATACCCTACTCTACCCTACTATACCCTACCCTACTTAACCTACCCCGCCTTACCCTACTCTAACCTACCCTACCCTACTCTAACCTACATTTCCCTACTCTACTCAACCTTACTCTACTCTGCCCTACTCTACTCTACTCTACTCTACTCTACTCTACTCTACCCTACCCTACTCTACCCTACTCTACCACACCCTACTCTAACCTACTCTACTCTAATCTACCCTACCCTACTCTACTCTATCCTGCTCTACTCTACTCTACATTAACCTACCCTATTCTACCCTTCTCTACTCTACCCTACTCTACCCTACTCTACCCTACCCTACTCTACTATACCCTACTCTCCACTACCCTCCTCTACCCTACCCTATCCTACCCTACCCTACTCTACCCTACTCCACTAACCCTACTCTACCCTACTCTACTGTGCCCTACTCTACCCTGCCCTACTCTACTATACCCTACTATACCCTACTCTACCCTACTCTACCCTACTCTACCCTACTCTACCCTACCCTAATAAACCTACCCCGCCCCGCCCTACCCTACTCTAACCTACCCTACTCTAACCTACATTACCCTACTCTACTCAACCCTACTCTACTCTGCCCTACTATACCCTACTCTACTCTACTCTACTCTACCCAACCCTACTCTACTCTACTCCACCCTACCCTACCCTACTCTACCCTATCCTATCCTATCCTATCCTACCCTACCCTACTCTACTCTACTCTACTCTACTCTACTCTACTCTACTCTACTCTACTCTACTCCACTCTACTCTACTGTACCCAACTCTACTCTACTCTACCCCACCCTACTCTACCCTACTCTACTCTACTCTACTCTACCCAACCCTACTCTACTCTACTCCACCCTACCCTACCCTACTCTACTCTACTATACCCTACCCTACTCAACCCTACCCTACTCTACCCAACCCAACCCTACCCCACTCTACCCTTACCCTACTCTACCCTACTCTACTCTACCCTACCCTACTCCCCACTACCCAACCCAAATCTACCCTACTCTACCCTACCATACCCTACTCTACCCTACTCCCCACTACCCAACCCAAATCTACCCTTCTCTACCCTACCTTACTCTATCCTACCCTACTCTACCCTTCCCTACTCTATCCTACCCTACCCTACCCCAATCTACTATACCCTACCCTACTCTACTCTATTCTACCCTACTCTACTCTACTCTACTCTACTCTACACTACCCTACCCTACTCCACCCTACCCGTATTCTACTCCACCCTACTCTACCCTACCCTACTATACCCTACTCTCCACTACTCTACCCTCCTCTACCCCACTCTACAATACCCTACCCAACCCTACCCTACTCTACCATACCCTACCCTACCCTTCTCTAACTTAATCTACCCCACCCTACTCTACTCAACCCTACCCTACTCTACTCTACCCTACACTACCCTACCCTTCTCTAACCTAATCTACCCCACCCTACTCTACTCTACTCAACCCTACCCTACTCTACCCTACCCTACCCTACCCTACTCTACACAAACCCTACCCTACCCTACCCTTCTCTAACCTAATCTACCCCCCTGTACTATACTCTCCACTACTCTACCCTACTCTACTCTACCCATTTTCCCTGACACCCAAAAACACTCTTTACATTTCGAATGCTATGCAGGACAGGAAACTGGTCCAATTCACGCATTTATCAAATGAACATCCCTGGTCAGTCCTACTGACTCTGTTCTGGAGGACTCACGAAACAGAGAATATCCCTGGTCATCACTACTGCCTCTGATCTGTAGGACTCACTAAACAGAGAACATCCCTGGTCATCCCTACTGCCTCTGATCTGGCAAACTCACTAAACGGAGAACATCCCTGGTCATCCCTACTGCCTCTGATCTGGAGGACTCACTAAACAGAGAATATCTCTGGTCATCCCTACTGCCTATGATCTGGAGGACTAATTAAACAGAGAATATCCCTGGTCATCCCTACTGCCTCTGATCTGGAGGACTCACTAAACAGAGAACATCCCTGGTCATCCCTACTGCCTATGATCTGGAGGACTCACTAAACAGAGAATATCCCTGGTCATCCCTACTGCCTCTGATCTGGAGGACTCACTAAACAGAGAACATCCCTGGTCATCCCTACTGCCTCTGATCTGGAGGACTCACTAAACAGAGAATATCCCTGGTCATCCCTACTGCCTCTGATCTGGAGGACTCACTAAACAGAGAACATCCCTGGTCATCCCTACTGCCTCTGATCTGGAGGACTCACTAAACAGAGAATATCCCTGGTCATCCCTACTGCCTCTGATCTGGAGGACTCACTAAACAGAGAACATCCCTGGTCATCCCTACTGCCGAAATGGTTCTGTCCTTCCTCTAACGTATAGTTCCACTAATGTAGAGCTGAATAAATGGTTCCGTCCTTCCTCTAACGAGAGATAACCCATCACACGCTGCCTCTAAAAAGAGATTGATCAGCACTAGGGTGTTACCTACTTGTAGTAGGTAACTTGTACCTGTAACTTGTACTTGTACCTACTCTGAAAGATATCACCTTGTGAGGAACCTACAGTGGCCTCAGAACCCTGATTTTATTTAAACTTTATTTAAAGGGTTACTTCAGCATGTAACCTTTATTTAAAGGGTTACTTCAGCATGTAACCTTTATTTAAAGGGTTACTTCAACATGTAACCTTTATTTAAAGGGATACTTCAACATGTAACCTTTATTTAAAGGGATACTTCAGCATGTAACCTTTATTTAAAGGGATACTTCAACATGTAACCTTTATTTAAAGGGATACTTCAACATGTAACCTTTGTTTAAAGGGATACTTCAACATGTACACCTGGATACAATTTTTATGTCTCTGCATGCAATTTAAAGGAAGCCACTAACTAGCGTTAGTGCGATTGCAAACTAGTATTAGCGCAATGACCTGAAGTCTATGGTAACTGCTAACAAGCTAGTAGATGTCGAGACTTCCAGTAATTGAGCTAACACTAGTAGGCACTGGCTAGCGATATAAATGAATGGGTGAGATTACAATTAGTGTATAAAATTGAGTTCAGGCACATTCCTATTCATCAGATGGACACACTTCCTCTCCCAGACCCCCACAAGCATGTCTGTTTGAGCACACACACACACACACACACACACACACACACACACACACACACACACACACGCACACGCACACGCACACGCACACGCACACGCACACGCACACGCACACGCACACGCACACACACACACACACACACACACACACACACACACACACACACCTCACTCCCCTTCTTGGCTTCCATGGCAACCCCAAAGGGAACCTTTCCCAATAAAATCTTTCCCCCACAGGATCCACACCTGTTGGCATTCTCACAAACAATCACAACATTGTTTCAAAAATATGTAGAACTTTTCTTGTAGCTTTCTTATATAAAGCTTTTCTGAGGCCTTGCTCACATTTCATTCTGTAGCAGCACAATGACCAAACAATATACTGTATGTGAGGCTCTTGATCATATCTTTGATATGAGGAGGAGAGAGTCCTTAAACTTTGACACAAAGTAGTCTGTGATAAATAGCACAATATGTTTCATCTGAGTATTTGTTATAGTCAAAATAATCTATACATTATGCTTTTTATACTCAAAAGCGAGTTGCATGAGCTCAGGTCACTGAGGCCTACGGGCTATAAATAACAAATAGAAGTTCAAAACTTGTAATGTTCACAAGAACTTAAGCTGATAAAAAGATCTAACACAACATTAGGTCATAATATATGCATTATTATGGATCTATAATCAGCTATAACGCGGCGTCCATTTTGGACCGGGAACACAGAATTAATTAACATGAAACGAACACATCAGAAAGGTTAAAAGAATGCAGGCGGAAAAATGTGCAGGGATACTGGAGTTACAGAGGTAAGAAGAAGGCCAGCATCCCGGAGTCGCTTTCTTCACTGTTGACGTTGAGTCTCCTCTTCACTGAACAGAGGAACTCTGCCTAGAAGGCCGGCATCCCAGAGTCGCCTCTTCACTATTGACATTGAGACTGGACAGAGGAACTCTGCCTAGAAGGCCAGCATCCCGGAGTTGCCTCTTCACTGTTGATGTTGAGACTGGACAGAGGAACTCTGCCTCCCGGAGAAGGCCAGCATCCCGGAGTCGCCTCTTCACTGTTGACGTTGAGACTGGTGTTTTGTGGGTACTATTTAATAAAGCTGCCAGTTGAGGACTTGTGAGCCGTCTGTTTCTCAAACTAGACACTCTAATGTACTTGTCCTCTTGCTCAGTTGTGCACCGGGGCCTCCCACTCCTCTTTCTATTCTGGTTAGGGCCAGTTTGTGCTGTTTTGTGAAGGGAGTAGTACACAGCGTTGTACAAGATCTTCAGTTTCTCACATGGAATAGCCTTCATTTCTCAGAACAAGAATAGACTGACGAGTTTCAGAAGAAAGTTATTTGTTTCTGACCATTTTGAGCCTGTAATCGAATCCACAAATGCTGATGCTCCAGATACTCAGCAAGTCTAAAGGCCAGTTTTATTGCTTCTTTAATCAGCCCAACAGTTTACAGCTGTGCTAACATAATTGCAAAATGGTTTTCTAATTTTAAATTAGCCTTTAAAAATGATGAACTTGGATTAGCTAACACAACGTACCATTGGAACACAGGAGTGATGGTTGCTGATAATGGGCTTCTTACATTAACAAAAAACCTGCTTCCTGCCGTTTGTAAACGTGAAGGTCCCTGGCAATAGATTGTTCTTTTTCTAGATGGCGTTTGTGCTTCGGCAGAATGTCCTTGAATGTCCTTGAATGTTGAAGTGAAATGTTGCAGTGAACTAGGCTTCAATCTGACTCTGTTGAGCAACACAAGGGCTGCTTTTACAAACATGGCTGGGCCCACTTTCTTCTCTCCTTCCCCCACACACACTCTCTCCCTCTCGCTCTATCTCCCGCGCAGTCTTCTCCTCCCTCTTTCTCTCTCTCTCTGTCTCTCTCTGCTGTATGAACTAAAGAGAGTGTGCCCAAACCAAAGGTCCTGCAGTTGCTCACAACTTCAAAAGCTGAAACTCGAGTCCCTCTGCAACTTCACAATAAACCAAATAAAGAAGCTGGGAGGCTGGAACAGGAGCGGAGGAAAACATGCCCAACAGAGAGAGCAGCTTGAACACTGAGAGGATGGTGGTGGTGGGGGGGACCATTTGGGGAGCAGCATGACCACTTAGTGAAATAAAAGCACAAAGAAATAATATACAGATGAAACAACTGTAACAGTGATGAATGTCATTGGGTGGGAGGATTACAAGCAGCAGGAGAAAGAATGTCCTTAGTGAGAGTAGCAGAGTTTTTACCATGATGCTCCTGTACTGCGTGGATTGAAGTGGGGAGGGCTTTGGTGGCTGGGGGGTCTTTACTGTAGTATTCACTGGAGTGTTTTTTACGGATATAACAGTATAGTATATTAACCTAGGAAGAAAACTAGGGAGGAACTACGCTCTGAGAGGCCAGTGATCTTTTGGCTGTGCCCAGGGAGATTATACGAGTACATAGCCATTAAGGCCAGATCTTCCTTCAAGATGTTCAAACGTTCATAGATGACCAGCAGGGTCAAATAATAATCACAGTGGTTGTAGAAGGAGGTGCAACAGGTCAGCACCTCAGGAGTAAATGTCATTTGGCTTTTCATAGCCAAGCATTCAGAGGTCGAGACAGCAGGTGCGGTTAATAGGGATGGATGGATGGATGGATGGATAGAGAGAGAGAGAGAGAGAGAGAGAGAGAGAGAGAGAGAGAGAGAGAGCAAACAAAAAACGATGCATACCTCAGCCTAAACATCAGCACCACAGGTAACTTCCACAAAGCTGCAAACAATCTGAGACAAGGCAAGAAGGGCCTTCCATGCAATCAAAAGGAACATAAAATTTGACATACCAATTAGAATCTGGCAAAAATACTTGAATCAGTTATAGAACACATTGCCCTTGATGGTTGTGAGGTCTAGAGTCCGCTCACCAACCAAGAATTCACAAAATGGGGCAAACACCATGCATGCAGAAATCTGCAAAAATATGCTCCGTGTACAACGTAAAACACCAAATAATGCAGAGCAGAATTAGGCCGATACCTGCTGATGATCAACATCCAGAAAAGAGCTGTAAAAGGAAACAATTCCCAAACCATTCAAACAAAGCCATCACCTACAGAGAGATGAACCTGGAGAAGAGTCCCTTAAGCAAGCTGGTCCTGGGGCTCTGTTCACAAACATCAGGACAGCAGCACAATTAGACTCTGATCAACCAAATCATGAGATAACAAATAGATAATTACTTGACACATTGGAAAGAATTAACAAAAACATTTTTTGCAAACTAGAATGCTATTTGATCCTAAACAGAGAGTAAACAGTGGCAAGAATTACCTGACCACTGTGACTTGACCCAAACTTCAGGAAACAGTGGCTTTACAGAGCTTCAGAAAGAGAGAGAGAGAGAGAGCTAATAGAGAGTTAAGAGAGAGTTAAGAGAGAGCTAAGAGAGAGCTAAGAGAGAGCTAAGAGACCACTAAGGGAGAGTTAAGAGAGAGCTTAGAGAGCACTAAGAGGGAGTTAAGAGAGCACTAAGAGCGAGCTAAGAGAGCACTAAGAGAGAGAGCTAAGAGAGAGTTAAGAGAGAGCAAAGAGAGAGCTTAGAGACCACTAAGAGAGAGTTAATTAAGAGAGAGCTTAGAGAGCACTAAGAGCGAGCTAAGAGAGCACTAAGAGAGAGAGCTAAGAGAGAGCTAAGAGAGCACTAAGAGAGCACTAAGAGAGAGCTAGAGAGAGTTAAGAGAGCTCTAAGAGAGCGCTAAAAGAGCACTAAAAGATCACGAAGAGAGCACTGAGAGAGAGCTAAGGGAGCACTAAGAGAGCACTAAGAGAGCACTAAGAGAGAGCTAAGAGAGAGCTAAGGGAGCACTAAGAGAGCACTAAGAGAGCAGCTAAGGAGCACTAAGAGAGCACTAAGAGAGCACTAAGAGAGCACTAAGAGAGCACTAAGGAGCACTAAGAGAGCACTAAGAGAGAGCTAAGGGAGCACTAAGAGAGCACTAAGAGAGAGCTAAGGGAGCACTAAGAGAGACAGAGACAGAGAGATGAGACTATCCCTCCATCCCCCACATAACAGAGCTTTGCTCTTGCCCAAGTTTACATTAGCTGACAAAGCTCCCTCGTACACACCCATACGTGTCCTGCAGTCTCCGGCGTAGGAGGCCTAGACAATAATCGATGGCTAGTGACATCCCCGCTGGAGGGCAACCTTGTCTAATGCCGCGTCTCACCCAGACTGGCCTACTGAGCCCCCTCCCACCTTGACCATACATGACGCATTCAACATCTTCACACAGGCCAAGAAACCTTTCCCCAAACCCAGACATTACATGAATCTATAATAAGCCTCCTATTGGTCTAGAGAGACCAGTCCAAAGTTCACATTAGAAACTATTGACAAGTCCAACGTATCCCTGATTAAGAAGAAGTTGTCCATGATTGAGCGTCCTGATACACAATATGTCTGATCCTTGAGGACAATAGAGTCCAGACGGGACTTCAGTCTGTTAGCAACTTTGGCAAATATCTTGTAGTCCGCACAGAGCAATGCCATAGGCCTCCAGTTCTCAAGTTCACAAGTCCCCTTTTTGGGAAGGAGAGTCAGAGTCACCCGACAGCAGCTCATTGCCAACTCTCCAACCCTGACACATTCACGTAACACGCAAAAGAAATCCTGTCCAATTATTCCCCAGAATTTTTATAAAACTCCACTGGGAGTCCATCGAACTCCAGTGCACGACCAGGGGACATCTGGGTTACGACCTCGTTCATGGGACAACATAGGAATGTCAATTTCATCCCTCTGTGCCATAGAGAGTTTAGGGAGTTCTGCAAACAAAATCTGAGAACACAGGATCACACAGTTCTGCCCTATACAACAAAACTCCACTTCAGTCCGCTCCCGCATCTCCCCCACCACAGAGGTCACCTGACAGCCACAGACCTTGGCTTCACCTCTCTGTCTTTCCAAACAAAAGAAGAAAGAACTGGGAGCTTTTACAAGCTTGTACTTTTTGCTTCCTTTGTTTTAACCTGGAAAAAACTACCCAGGTTGCCCCACAAGCTCTTCCTCCACTTCAATGATACGATGCTCGAGTTCCTAGCCTCTGAGGATGTATACTGTTGACAGAAATGCCGAATTTGGACTTTTCCAACATCCCACAATTGGAGACTCATTCCTCTCTTTGCGGCCCCCACCATTCCCAAAAAGTCTGTAAACCTGAGCAAAAAGAGGTTCTTTACATGACTTCTAGGATGAAATATACAGCCATGGTTAAGTGGTGATCTGAAAAATCACATCAGCCTAAATCTTTTTTTCTTTTCTTTTTTTCTTTTTTTTTACCCCTTTTTCTCCCCAATTTCATTGTATCCAATTGTAAGTAGTTACTATCTTGTCTCATCACTACAACTCCCGTATGGGCTCGGGAGAGACAAAGGTTGAAAGTCCTCCGATACACAACCCAACCAACCAGCCACATTGCTTCTTAACACAGCGCACATCCAACACGGAAGCCAGCCGCACAAATGTGCCGGAGGAAACACTGTGTACCTGGCAACCTTGGTTAGTGCGCACTCCTCCCGTCCCGCCACAGGAGTCGCTGGTGCGCGATGAGACAAGGACATCCCTACCGACCAAGCCCTCCCTAACCAGGACGATGCCAGGCCAATTGTGCGTCGCCCCACAGACCTCCTGGTCGCGGCCAGTTACGACAGAGTCTGGGCGTGAACCCAGAGTCTCTGATGGCACAGCTGCCACTGCGCCACCCGGCCACCCGGGAGGCCAGATCAGCCTATTTCAATGATTCCTGGAGATGTAAAAACCGATGGTGTCAGGCTGCACTCACCCAAGCCCCAAAGACCTTCACCCATGTCTACTGTCTAGTGTTTGGATATCTAGCTCTGCAATTTCTATTAGGTCAACCTGCTTAATGATGTCTCTTAACACCCCCACTGAGTCTGAATGAGGTTCCTCCCCATTTCCATCTATAAGCTGACTAGACCCAGCCTCATCTACACCACCATCTATAACCTGACTAGACCCAGCCTCATCTACACCACCATCTATAACCTGACTAGACCCAGCCTCATCTACACCACCATCTATAACCTGACTAGACCCAGCCTCATCTACACCACCATCTATAACCTGACTAGACCCAGCCTCATCTACACCACCATCTATAACCTGACTAGACCCAGCCTCATCTACATCACCATCTATAACCTGACTAGACCCAGCCTCATCTACACCACCATCTATAACCTGACTAGACCCAGCCTCATCTACACCACCATCTATAACCTGACTAGACCCAGCCTCATCTACACCACCATCTATAACCTGACTAGACCCAGCCTCATCTACACCACCATCTATAACCTGACTAGACCCAGCCTCATCTACATCCCTATCTATAACCACTAGACCCAGCCTCATCTACATCCCTATCTATAACCTGACTAGACCCAGCCTCATCTACACCACCATCTATAACCTGACTAGAACCAGACTCATCTACACCACCAATTATAACCTGACTAGACACAGCCTCATCTACACCACCATCTATAACCTGACTAGACCCAGCCTCATCTACACCACCATCTATAACCTGACTAGACCCAGCCTCATCTACACCACCATCTATCTATAACCTGACTAGACCCAGCCTCATCTACACCACCATCTATAACCTGACAAGACCCAGCCTCATCTACACCACCATCTATAACCTGACTAGACCCAGGCCTCATCTACACCACCATCTATAACCTGACTAGACCCAGGCCTCATCTACACCACCATCTATAACCTGACTAGATCCAGCCTCATCTACACCACCATCCATAACCTGACTAGATCCAGCCTCATCTACACCACCATCTATAACATGACTAGACCCCAGCCTCATCTACACCACCATCCATAACCTGACTAGACCCAGCCTCATCTACACCACCATCTATAACCTGACTAGACCCAGCCTCATCTACACCACCATCTATAACCTGACTAGACCCAGCCTCATCTACACCACCATCTATAACCTGACTAGACCCAGCCTCATCTACACCACCATCTATAACCTGACTAGACCCAGCCTCATCTACACCACCATCTATAACCTGACTAGACCCAGCCTCATCTACACCACCATCTATAACCTGACTAGACCCAAGCCTCATCTACACCACCATCTATAACCTGACTAGACACAGCCTCATCTACACCACCATCTATAACCTGACTAGACCCAGCCTCATCTACACCACCATCTATAACCTGACTAGACCCAAGCCTCATCTACACCACCATCTATAACCTGACTAGACCCAAGCCTCATCTACACCACCATCTATAACCTGACTAGACCCAGCCTCATCTACACCACCATCTATAACCTGACTAGACCCAGCCTCATCTACACCACCATCTATAACCTGACTAGACCCAGCCTCATCTACACCACCATCTATAACCTGACTAGTCCCAGCCTCTGCCTGCATCTCATTGCCCCCTCACGTTGTCCTTGACTTCCCTGTCTGGCTCTTGTACCCTCACCTTGTCTGTGGCCGTTATGTGGGCACACAAAACTCTTATGCCCCAAATCCCCAAGCTCAAAACACCACAGACTATCTGTGTTGGCAAACCCTGTGTAGAGCCCCTCCCTAGGCCTCACTTTAAAATGCACATTTATCTGTTGCTCATTGTTATTTAGAAACATAAACTCTTGCCTCCGGAATGAAACAACGTGCTTATTGGCATCTGCCTGAAAACCTGCCGATATTACCCAAAAACCGCAAGCAAAGTTATCAAAACGACTCAGCTTTTTCCTGATTTGATCATCTGTAATAAATGGAGGCAGATTCACAACTACCACCCTGATCGAAGGAGTTGAAAGAGCTGAAATCGGCAACCAAACATCCCTAACAAATATTCCAGTAGCGATCAGCCAACCAAATTCACTCTTTCAGGAACACAACCACAGCTTTGTTCATTCTAGAAGCAGAATGTATAAATTCAGCTCCTACCTGTTCACCGACTGTAAGCAGAACCTCCTCTACTTTAACTCCATTCTCAGGAACACACCTGAATCCATGTCGTAACGACAGCGTCTCCTCCGTTTTAGGCTGCAAAGCCATCACGCACCCCACACTGTTCAAACCCCAGGAAACTAAAAACTCTAACATTGTAAAACAATAACAGTGGGTACTGCTACATTTACAGTGTGTTAATCCTCCACCATAGAAACGAAAAAGTAAGGAGAGAGCCCTTCACATGGACTCTCAACTGCAAAATACTCCCAGCATGCACAGAGAGAGAGAAAGAGAGAGAGGCAGGGAGAGATATAGAGAGATAGATGCCCACAGCCCATCTAGGCCTTCTCAGATAAGACCTATGCCTCTCCTGCCCACCCCATGCCCCCCACTCCAGCAAAGAAGGCCTCAACATGAAATTCACACACACGCACAGGCCGTGAGCAAGCAAACAGGCCCAACCCCCACTCTTACTCTAGCCCAAGCCAATGGCATGTACCAGATGCTCAGCAGACTCTGCTCACACCAACTTGTCAGTAAACACTAAACAAACAACAACACAAAGAGTTATCTTTCCAAAACAGAGATATATGGGTAAACCACTTCGCCAATATGTTTGTCTCTACAACAAAGAAAAAAACAGCAAAAACATATACATGATCAAATACAAATCTTAGAATCAACTACAAAAGACGACCAGAACCCACTGGATTCTCCAATTACATTGAATGAACTACAGGACAAAATACAAATCCTCCAACCCAAAAAGGCCTGTGGTATTGATGGTATCATTAACGGAAAAATAAAATATACAGACCACAAATTCCAATTGGCTATACTTAAACTCTTTAACATCATCCTTAGCTCTGGCATCTTCCCCAATATTTGGAACCCACAATCCACAAAAGTGGAGACAAATTTGAGCCCGATAACTACCGTGGGATATGCATCAACAGCAACCTTGGGAAAATCATCTGCATTATCCTTAACAGCAGACTTGTGCATTTCCTCAGTGAAATCAATGTACTGAGAACATTTCAAATTGCCTTTTTACCAAATTTCCGTACGACAGACCACATATTCACTCTGCGCACACTACTTCAAAACGTTTTCTCATGCTTTGTTTATTTCAAAAAAAGCTTTTGACTCAATTTGGGATGAAGGTCTGTTATACAAATTGATGAAAAGTGGTGTTGGGGGAAATACATACAACATTATCAAATCCATGCAAACAACACGTGTGTGGTTAAAATAGGCAACAAATACACACATTTCTTCCCACAGGGCTGTGGGGTGAGACAGGGATGCAGCTTAAGCCCCACCCTCTTCAACATATATATATCAAAGAATTGGCGAGGGCACTAGAACAGTCTGCAGCACCTGGCCTCACCCTACTAGAATCTGAAATCAAATGTCTGCTGTTTGCTGATGGTCTGGTGTTTCTGTTCCCAACAATGGAGGGCCAACAGCAGCACCTAGATCTTCTGCACCGACCTGGGCCCTGACAGTAAATCTTAGTAAGACAAAAGTAATGGTCTTCCAAAAAGGTCTAGTCGTCAGGACCACAAATACAAATTCCGACTAGACACCATTGCCCAAGAGCACACAAAAACTACCATACCTTGGCCCAAACATCAGCGCCACAGGTAACTTCCACAAAGCTGCGTCCGAGCTGAGATACTTGGCAAGAAGTGCCTTCTGTGCCATCAAAAGGAACATACAATTTGGCATACCAATTAGGATCTGGCTAAAAATACTTGAATCAGTTATAGAGCCCATTGCCATTTATAGTTGTGAGGTCTGGAGTCCACTTACCAACCAAGAATTCACACAATGGGGCAAACACCAAATTGAGACCAAAGATTTTGATAATTAGCGGGTATCGGCCTAATTCTGCTCTGCATGCAGAAGTCTGCCCAAAAATATTGTACAACATAAAACACCAACTAATGCATGCAGAGCAGAATTAGGCCGATACCCGCTAATTATCAAAATCTTGGAAAGAGCCGTTAAATTCTACAACCATCTAAAAGGAAACGATTCCCAAACCTTCCATAACAAAGTCATCACCTACAGAGAGATTAACCTGGAGAAGAGTCCCTTAAGCAAGCTGGTCCTGGGGCTCTGTTCACAAACACAAACAGACCCTACAGAGTACCAGGACAGCAGCACAATTAGACCCAACCAAATCATGAGAAAAACGGATAATTACTTGACACATTAGAAAGAATTAACAAAGAAATGTAGCAAACTAGAATGCTATTTGGACCTAAACAGAGAGTAAACAGTGGCAGAATACCTGACCATTGTGACTGAGTCAACTTTGACTATGTACAGACTCAGTGTGTCAGGACCCGGTTCGAACCTGGGTCTCCGGAGTGAGAAACAGTCACTTAACCAACTGAGCCACGAATAGACAGCAGAACCCAGAAGATGAGGCAGACACAGCAGTACTTAAGACGGTGTATTTAATGAAGAAAAAATCCTAAAAATAAAAAATGGCAACTCCAAAAGGTGGAAGGAAAAACACAAAAAGATCTAAAAAGAAACTCACCAAAACTAAACTAAAACAAAAAACAGAATACCACAAGAACGTTACCCGGAATCGACAAGAGCACACAGAACACTAGGGCAGGGTGCTAACATACAAACACAGAGCACAGAACTGAGGGAAACAAAGGGTTTAAATACAATCAGGGGAAACGAGACACAGGTGCAAACAATAATGGGGGTCAAGGGAAAAACACAGGGACAAAAAGCACAATGGGGACATCTACTGACAAACAACTGGAACAACCCTGGCCAAATCCTGACAGAATCCCCCCCCTAGGAACGGCTCCTGACGTTCCTACCAGCTCTCTCAGGGTGGAGGACCCTGAACTGACGAATGAGGTCAGGGTCCAGGATGTCTTTGGCAGGAACCCAGGAGCGCTCCTCAGGACCGTAGCCTTCCCAGTCCACCAGATACTGCCAGGACCGCTGCACCCGGCGGGAATCCAGTATCCGGTGGACGGTATAAGCCGGCTGGCCTCCAATGACACGAGGCGGAGGGGGAGGTCTGTCTGCCGGGACAAGGGGAGAAAAAACAACAGGTTTTAACAAAGACACATGAAATGTGGGATTAATCTTAAGGGATCTGGGTAAGTGTAGGCGATAAGAAACTGGGTTAACTCTCCTGGCAACCTTGAAGGGACCGATGTATTTTTGGGACAGCTTGCGAGACTCCACCCGTAGAGGTAAGTCTCTTGTGGAGAGCCAGACTCTCTGGCCGGGGCGCAGGGTAGGCCCGGGACGGCGACGTCTGTTGGCTTGTTGTTGATACCTCTGTGAGGAACGCATCAGATTAAGACGGGTCTTCCTCCACATAAGCCGACAGCGTCTGACGAATCTCAAGGCTGAAGGCACACTGACTTCTGCCTCCTGGTCCGGGAACAATGGAGGAGCATAGCCAAACTGACACTCGTGCAAGGGACATACCAGTGGAGGAGGAGCGCAAGGTGTTGTGCGCGTATTCGGCCCAAACAATAAAGGATGACCATGTGGACGGGTTGTCACGAGTCATACATCGGAGGGTGGTTTCCAGCTCTTGATTCATCCTCTCTGTTTGGCCGTTGGACTCCGGATGGTACCCTGAAGATAGACTGGCAGAAGCCCCCATGAGTTGGCAGAAGGCCTTCCAAAACCTTGAGGCGAACTGGGGACCTCTGTCAGAAACCACATCTTGAGGAATGCCGAAGACTCGGAACACATGATTAATTACCAACTCAGCCGTTTCCTTGGCAGAAGGTAACTTAGTCAGAGGGACGAACCTGGCCGCCTTAGAAAACCTGTCGATAATGACTAGGATAGTAGTATTGCCATGGGATGGAGGAAGTCCAGTAATAAAGTCCAATGAGATATGGGACCAGGGTCTGTGGGGAACAGGTAAAGGGTGAAGGAGTCCTTGAGGGCGGAGGTGAGAAGATTTGCCCTGGCAGCACACAGGGCAGGCATTGACGAAAGTGGCAACGTCTTCTCTTATGGTAGGCCACCAGAACTTACGCTGGATGAACTCCAAGGTGCGACCTACGCCCGGATGACAGGTGAGGCGAGAGGAGTGCCCCCACAGAAGGACCTGAGTCCTCACTGCCTTGGGGACAAACAACCGATTGGCAGGGCCTCCTTTAGGGTCCGGTTCGCTAGCTTGAGCACGTCTCACGGTATCCTCAACTTGCCACGAGATCGGAGCCACAATCTTAGCAGCAGGAAGGACAGGCATGTCCGTGTCATCTCGAATGGCAGGAGCGTAGACTCGGGACAGGGCATCCGGTTTGAGATTCTTCGACCCGGGCCGATAGGTGAGGATAAACTGGAATCGATTGAAGAAAAGAGACCATCTAGCTTGTCTAGAGTTCAATCGCTTCGCCTGCTGGATATACTCCAGATTTTTGTGGTCCGTAAGCACTTGAAACGGGTGAGAAGCCCCCTCAAGCCAGTGTCTCCATTCCTTCAATGCCATCTTAACCGCTAGGAGTTCACGATCCCCCACATCGTAGTTCCTCTCAGTCGGGGTAAGCCGGTGTGAGAAGAAAGCGCACGGATGAAGCTTCTTGTCTTCACCCCTCTGAGACAGGACAGCTCCGACACCAACCTCTGATGCGTCTACCTCCACCACAAATGGTTCATCCGTAGTCGGTAGTATCAGGATGGGAGCAGAGAGTGATGCGCTGCTTGAGTCCTTGGAAGGCCGTCTCAGCTTCTCTTCCCCAAAAAAACCTTGCATTGCCACCTTTGGTTAAAGCTGAGAGAGGAGCTGCCACCAAACTGAAGTTCTTGATGAACTTGCGGTAAAAGTTTGTGAAGCCCAGGAAACGCTGAACATCCTTAACGGATTTGGGGGTGGGCCAATCCGCTACCGCCCCTACCTTCCTAGGGTCCATTTGGATTCGACCGGGTTCCACTACAAATCCCAGGAATTGTACTCGGGATGAATGGAATTCACATTTTCCGGAGACAACGTACAGATGGCTGTCCAGGAGGCGTTTGAGTACTTGTCTGACATGCTTAGTGTGTTCTTGAAGGGAGCTCCGAAAAGATGAGGATGTCATCCAAGTAAACGAACACAAATATGTTAAGCATATCCCTAAGCACATCATTTATGAGCGCTTGGAACACCGCTGGGGCGTTGGTCAGGCCGAAGGGCATCACCAAGTATTCATAGTGACCAGTAGGCGTGTTGAAAGACGGTCTTCCACTCGTCACCAGGTCTGATCCGCACAAGATGGTATGCGTTCAAGCAGGTCAAGCTTAGTGAAAACAACTGCTTCCTGGAGCAGCTCGAAGGCTGTGGCCATAAGGGGTAGCGGGTAACGGTTACGGACGGTTATGTCATTGAGTCCCCGGTAGTCGATGCAAGGACGTAACCCACCGTCTTTCTTGGCCACAAAGAAAAACCCCTGCTCCCGCCGGGGAGGTGGATGGACGCATGAGGCCTGCTTCCAGAGAGTCCTTGATGTAGGTATCCATAGCAGCTCGTTCGGGTGGAGATAGGGGAAAAGATCCGACCCCTGAAATGGTGCCCGGAAACAGGTCGATGGGGCAATCGTAAGATCTATGGGGTGGTAGCATGGTGGCCCTCTGTTTGCTAAACACCAGTTTGAGGTCATGGTAACACTCGGGAACTCGGGTCAGGTCGATGGATTCTAAAGACTCGGGAGTAGAACTCGGGAATTCTGGAAAATACAAGTAGCTTGGACGTAGGACCCCACTGCTGATAGTGCCCACAGACCAGTCGATGTGAGGGTTATGGCTGTGAAGCCAGGGGTATCCAAGGACGAGAGGGAACTCGGAACAGGAGATCAAATGAAAGTTCATCAATTCCTGGTGTTGTGAAACTGAAAGTCTCAAGGAGGTAGTGACATGAGTGACAAGTCCAGATCCCAAAGGGCTTCCATCCAATGTAGTAACCCTCATGGGGTCACTTAGAGGTTCAGAGGGAGCCATTCTCCTTCGCCCAGACACCATCCATGAAGTTACCTGCGGCTGGAACAACCCTGGCCAAATCCTGACACAGTGAGCATAGCCTTGCTATTGAGAAAGGCCACCGTAGGGGCAGACCTGCCTCTCAAGAGAAGACAGGCTATGTGCTCACTGCCCACAAAATTAGGTTGAAAATGAGCTGCACTTCCTAACCTCCTGCCAAATGTATGACCCTATTTGAGACACATATTTCCCTCAGATTACCCAGATCCACAAAGAATTCGAAAACAAACCCAATTTTGAGAAACCCCCATATCTACTGGGTGAAATAGCACAGTGTGCCATCACAGGAGCAAGATTTGTGACCTGTTGCCACAAGAAAAGGGCAACCAGTGAAGAACAAACACCATTGTAAATACGAACCCATATTTGTGTTATTTATTTTTGTACTTTTAACTATTTGCACATCGTTACAACCTTGTATATGGACATACGATATTAAGACTTTTGAAATTTCTTTATTCTTTTGGAACTTCTGTGAGTGTAACATTTACTGTTCATTTGTATCGTTTATTTCACTTTTGTTTATTATCTACTTCACTTGCCATGGCAATGTTAACTTAAGTTTCCCATGCCAAAAAAAAAAAATTTAATTGAAATTGAATATAAAGGAGAGAGAGAGAGAGAAAGGGAGAGAGAGAAAGGGAGAGAGAAAGGGAGAGAGAGAAAGGGAGAGAGAGAAAGGGAGAGAGAGAGAAGCGGGTGAGGTAGGGGACAAAAGGAAGGAGAGGCGGGAGGGTGGGAATGGAGGGAGGAGGAGCAAGAGGGAGGAGGTGTGCAGGAGGAGAGGGAGGAGAAGAGAGAAGGAGAGGTGTGGGAGAGGGAGGAGGGGGAGGAGGGGAGAGGAAGGCAGACTCCTTAAAAGAGAGGTGGGGAATGTTGAAAATGTTCCCTTAGTTTCCACAACTATGCCGAAAGGAGGAGAAAGGAGAAGAGTTGAGGTACACATTCTGACATTGTGTTGCAGTGTGATTTAAGTTATTAATAGGTCTGTATGAGAACACAGAGTGGACCCAGTATAGAGTTACAAGCCTACCTGCTTGATCGTGTTGTTTACTTTCAAGAACTTAATAATATTGTAGTCTATAATACATGTTCGTTGTAATCTATAATACATGTTGTACTATATAATACTTGGTGTACTGTATAATACATGTTGTACTCTATAATACATGTTGTACTATATAATACATGTTGTACTATATAATACATGTTGTACTGTATAATACATGTTGTACTATATAATACATGTTGTACTATATAATACATGTTGTACTGGTGTTGTACTGTATAATACATGTTCGTTGTAATCTATAATACATGTTGTACTTATAATACATGTTGTACTATATAATACATGGTGTACTGTATAATACATGTTGTTCAACATATATTATATAGTACAACATGTATTATACAGTACAACATGTATTATAAAGTACAACATGTATTATAGATTACAACGAACATATATTATACAGTACAACAGTACAACATATGTTATATAGTACAACATGTATTATTTAGTACACCATGTATTATAGAGTACACAATGTATTATAGAGTTGAACTGTATAATACATGTTCGTTGTACTCTATAATACATGGTGAACTCTATAATACATGGTGTACTATATAATACATGTTGTACTCAATAATACTTGGTTTACTATATAATACATGTTGTACTGTTATTGTACTGTATAACACATGTTACCTCAAAGTGAAGGGCACTATCTCTGGTGGAGAGGAGAGGAGAGGAGACTGAGGAGAGGAGAGGAGAGGAGAGGGAGAGGGAGAGGAGAGGGAGAGGAGATAGGAGAGGAGGGGAGGGGAAGTGAGAGGAATAGAGGAGGGGAGGGGAAGTGAGAGGAGAGGAGGGGAGGGGAGAAGTGATAATAGAGGAGGGGAGAGGAGAGGGAGGATGGAGAGGAGAGGAGTTGTAGGATATAGAGGATAGGGAGGGGAGGGGAAGTGAGGAGGAGGGAGGGGAGGGGAGGGGGTGAGAGGAGGGGAGGGGAAGTGAGAGGAGAGGAGGGGAGGGAAGTGAGAGGAGAGGAGGGGAGGGGAAGTGAGAGGAGGGGAGGGGAAGTGAGAGGAGAGGAGGGGAGAGGAGAGGAGAGGAGGGAGAGGAGGGAGAGGAGAGGAGAGGGGAGAGGAGAGGGAGTAGGAGAGAGGAGGGGAGGGGAAGTGAGAGGAGAGGAGAGGGGGAGGGGGAGGGAAGTGACATGTTGGGAGGGGAGGGAAGTGAGAGGGAGGGGAGGGGGAAGTGAGAGGAGAGGAGGGGAGGGGACAGTGTTCAGGATAGGAGAGGAGAGGATGGGAGGGGATAGAGGGAGAGGAGAGGGAGAGGGAGAGGAGAGGAGAGGAGAGGGAGGGGAGGAGAGGACAGGAGAGGGAGAGGAGGAGGGGAGGGAGAGGAGGAGAGGGAGGGGAAGTGAGAGGAGAGGAGGGGAGGGAGGGGATTGAGAGGGAGAGGAAGGGAGGGAAGTGAGAGGAGAGGGAGGGGGAGAGGAGGGGAGAGGAGAGGAGAGGAGGGGAGGGGGAAGTGAGAGGAGGAGGGGAGGGGAGGGGAAGTGAGAGGAGAGGGGAGGGGGAGGGGAAGTGAGAGGAGGGGAGGGGAGGGGAGGGAAGAGAGGAGAGGACTGTAGGGGAAGTGAGAGGAGAGGAGGGGAGGGGGAAGTGAGAGGAGAGGAGAGGAGAGGAGGGAGGGAGGGGGAGGGGAAGTGAGAGGAGAGGAGAGGAGAGGAGAGGAGAGGGAGAGGAGAGGAGAGGGAGAGGAGAGGAGAGGAGAGGAGAGGAGAGGAGAGGAGAGGAGAGGAGGGAGAGGAGAGGAGGGAGAGTGAGAGGAGAGGGAGGGGAGGGGAGGGGAAGTGAGAGGAGAGGAGGGGAGGGGAAGTGAGAGGAGAGGAGGGGAGGGGAGAGGGAGAGGAGAGGGAGGGGAGGGAGGGAGGGAGAGGGAGAGGAGAGGGGGAGGGGAAGTGAGAGGAGAGGAGGGGAGGGGAGGGGAAATGAGAGGAGAGGAGGGGAGGGGAAGTGAGAGGAGAGGAGGGGAGGGGAAGTGAGAGGAGAGGAGGGGGAGGGGAAGTGAGAGGAGAGGAGAGGAGAGGAGAGGAGAGGAGAGGAGAGGAGAGAGGAGAGGAGAGGAGAGGAGAGGAGAGAGAGGAGAGGAGAGGAGAGGAAAAGACAAGCCTCAGACACCACAGACACCACAGACACCACAGACAGCACAGACACCACAGACACCACAGACAGCACAGACAAAACAGACAGCACAGACACCACAGACAGCACAGACACCACAGACACCACAGACACCACAGACAGCACAGACACCACAGACACCACAGACACCACAGACACCAGACACCACAGACAGCACAGACACCACAGACAGCACAGACACCACAGACAGCACAGACACCAGACACCACAGACACCACAGACACCACAGACACCACAGACACCACAGACACCACAGACACCACTCTGGGTGAGGAGCCCTGACTTGGGTTACACGGAGTGGTTACTTGGGCTAGGCCAAAATGGCACACTTTTCCCTATATAGATCACTGTTTCTGACCAGATCCCTATGTGCCCTAGTTCCCTATATAGATCACTGATTCTGACCAGATCCCTCTCTGCCCTAGTTCCCAGATCCCTCTCTGCCCTAGTTCCCAGATCCCTCTCTGCCCTAGTTCCCAGATCCCTCTCTGCCCTAGTTCCCAGATCCCTCTCTGCCCTAGTTCCCAGATCCCTCTATGCCCTAGTTCCCAGATCCCTCTCTGCCCTAGTTCCCAGATCCCTCTCTGCCCTAGTTCCCAGATCCCTCTCTGCCCAAGTTCCCAGATCCCTCTCTGCCCTAGTTCCCAGATCCCTCTCTGCCCTAGTTCCCAGATCCCTCTCTGCCCTAGTTCCCAGATCCCTCTATGCCCTAGTTCCCAGATCCCTCTCTGCCCTAGTTCCCAGATCCCTCTATGCCCTAGTTCCCAGATCCCTCTCTGCCCTAGTTCCCAGATCCCTCTCTGCCCTAGTTCCCAGATCCCTCTATGCCCTAGTTCCCAGATCCCTCTCTGCCCAAGTTCTCAGATCCCTGCCCTAGTTCCCAGATGCCCTAGTTCCCAGATCCCTCTCTGCCCTAGTTCCCAGATCCCTCTATGCCCTAGTTCCCAGATCCCTCTCTGCCCTAGTTCTCAGATCCCTCTCTGCCCTAGTTCTCAGATCCCTCTCTGCCCTAGTTCCCAGATCCCTCTCTGCCCTAGTTCCCAGATCCCTCTCTGCCCTAGTTCCCAGATCCCTCTCTGCCCTAGTTCCCAGATCCCTCTCTGCCCTAGTTCCCAGATCCCTCTCTGCCCTAGTTCCAGATCCCTCTCTGCCCTAGTTCCCAGATCCCTCTCTGCCCTAGTTCCCAGATCCCTCTCTGCCCTCAGTTCTCAGATCCCTCTCTGCCCTAGTTCCCAGATCCCTCTATGCCCTAGTTCCCAGATCCCTCTCTGCCCTAGTTCCCAGATCCCTCTCTGCCCTAGTTCTCAGATCCCTCTCTGCCCTAGTTCCCAGATCCCTCTCTGCCCTAGTTCCCAGATCCCTCTCTGCCCTAGTTCCCAGATCCCTCTCTAGTTCTGCCCTAGTTCCCAGATCCCTCTAGTTCTGCCCTAGTTCCCTAGATCCCTCTCTGCCCTAGTTCCCAGATCCCTCTCTGCCCTAGTTCCCAGATCCCTCTCTGCCCTAGTTCCCAGATCCCTCTCTGCCCTAGTTCCCAGATCCCTCTCTGCCCTAGTTCCCAGATCCCTCTCTGCCCTAGTTCCCAGATCCCTCTCTGCCCTAGTTCCCAGATCCCTGCCCTAGTTGGGGCTCCCTCTCTGCCTAGTTCCAGATCCCTCTTGGCCCTAGTTCCCAGATCCCTCTCTGCCCTAGTTCTGTATGTAGGATCAGTTCTCAGATCCCTCTCTGCCCTAGTTCCCAGATCCCTCTCTGCCCTAGTTCCCAGATCCCTCTCTGCCCTAGTTCTCAGATCCCTCTCTGCCCTAGTTCTTGGAGATCCCTCTCTGCCCTGGTTCCTAGATCCCTCTTGGGCTGTTCCCAGATCCCTCTCTGCCCTAGTTCCCAGATATGTCTCTGCCCTAGTTCCCAGATCCCTCTCTGTCCTGTTCCCAGATCCCTGTCTGCCCTAAAATCAGGGCAGATCCCTCTGCTGCCCTAGTTCCCAGATCCCTGTCTGCCCTAGTTCCCAGATCCCTCTCTGCCCTAGTTCCCAGATCCCTCTATGCCCTAGTTCCCAGATCCCTCTGCTGATCCCTCTCTGCCCTAGTTGTGTTGATCCCTCTCTGCCCTAGTTCCCAGATCCCTCTGTATGCCCTAGTTCTCCCTCTATGATTCCCTCCCTCTCTGCCCTGTTCCCAGATCCCTGTAGTTCTTGAGATCCCTGTCTGCCCTAGTTCCCAGATCCCTCTCTGCCCTGTGTGGAGTCTCAGATCCCTGTCTGCCCTAGTTCCCAGATCCCTCTCTGCCCTAGTTCCCAGATCCCTCTCTGCCCTAGTTCCCAGATCCCTCTCTGCCCTAGTTCTGGGATCCCTCTGCCCTAGTTCCCAGATCCCTCTCTGGAGTTAGTTCTCAGATCCCTCTCTGCCCTAGTTCCCAGATCCCTCTCTGCCCTAGTTCTCAGATCCCTCTCTGCCCTAGTTCCCAGATCCCTCTCTGCCCTAGTTCTGGAGATCCTCTCTGTATAGTTCTGTATCCCTCTCTTCTCAGATGTCTCTGCCCTAGTTCTGATCCCTTGGGGCTGGTAGGAGTTGGGCCTGTTCTCAGAGTTGGGCCCTAGTTCCCAGATCCTGTCTGCCCCTGAGTTGGTTGGAGTTGGGGCTCTCTGCCCTAGTTGTGGCTGATCCCTGGAGTTGCCCTGTTCCCAGAGTTGGGGCTGTTCCCTGTATGGAGTTGGGGCTGGTTGGAGTTGGGGCTGTTCCCAGAGTTGAGACTGGTTGGAGTTGGGGCTCATGGAGTTGAGGTTTCATTGGGGCTGTATGGAGTTTGTTCATCTGAAAATATTGACATTTATGACATTTCCTGAAAAGTTTCTGTTCCAGGAACAAGGGCTGTATCAGTTGACAGGACTGTTGGAGTTGGGGCTTTCACTCATTGGCTGGTTGGAGTTGGGGCTGTATTAACTCAGTTGGAAAAGCTGGGGCTGTATGGAGTTGGGGCTGTTGCTCTTCTTGGCTAACAATGTGGAGTTGGGGCTGATTTAAAACTGGATTCGCTGTTTGTAAAGAGAATATGTCTGGTAGCAGGAGTTAAAGGCCCATAAAGTAATGTTTGGAGTTGCGCTGCTTTTGGAATCAGGGCATATGTCTTGGGGCTGTGTGTGTGTGAGTGTGTGTGTGTCTGCGTGGGGCTGTTGGAGTTGTGTTGTGTTGGAGTTGTGTGTGTGTGTGTTGGGTGTGTGTGGAGTTGGGGCTGTGTGTGTGGAGTTGTGGGTGTGTGTGTGGAGTTGTGTGTGTGATAATGTTGGAGCATAATCGTATTATGTCAGGACATGAGCCAGGTGAGTTGGGTGTGTCCGTTTGGAGTCAGGAGTGTAGTGTGTTAGCAGTTTGGGGTTGGAAGTCCACAAGGAGTACGCACTGGGTGGAACTAGGGGCATGGAGTTGAAATGAAGTTGTGGCTGTATTTACTTTCCCACTCTCTTTTCCATGTTGGCGTTGAGGCTCATATTTGGGTCATTTATTCAGTCATGGAGTGTGGCTAACTGTGGAGTTGGAGGCTGTACAGTTGGGGCTGTATGGAGTTGTGGCTACAGTATTGGGGCTGGTATGGAGTTGGGGCTGGTTGGAGTTGGGGCTGTATGTATGGAGTTGAGACTGGTTGGAGTTGGGGCTGTATGGAGTTGGGGCTGGTTGGAGTTGGGGCTGTATGTGTGGAGTTGGGGCTGTATGTGTGGAGTTGGAGATGTATGTATGGAGTTGGGGCTGTAGTTGGGGCTGTATGGAGTTGGGGCTGTATGTGTGGAGTTGGGGCTGTATTTGTGGAGTTGGGGCTGTATGTATGGAGTTGGAGACGTTTGTATGGAGTTGGGGCTGTGTGGAGTTGAGGTTGTATGTATGGAGTTTGGACTGTATGTTTGGAGTTGGGGCTGTGTGTTTGGAATTGGGGCTTTGTGGAGTTGGGGCTGTGTGGAAATGGGGCTGTATGGAGTTGGGGCTGTGTGTGTGGAGTTGGGGCTGGTTGGAGTTGTGGCTGTATGGAGTTGTGGCTGTATGGAGTTGGGGCTGTATGGAGTTGGGGCTGTATGGAGTTGGGGCTGTATGGAGTTGGGGCTGGTTGGAGTTGGGGCTGTATGGAGTTGGGGCTGGTTGGAGTTGGGGCTGTATGGAGTTGGGGCTGGTTGGAGTTGGGGCTGTATGTATGGAGTTGGGGCTGGATGGAGTTGGGATGCTGTATGGAGTTGGGGCTGTATGGAGTTGGGGCTATATGGAGTTGGGGCTGTATGGAGTTGGGGCTGGTTGGAGTTGGGGCTGTATGGAGTTGGGGCTGTATGTATGGAGTTGGGGCTGTATGTATGGAGTTGGGGCTGGTTGGAGTTGGGGCTGTATGTATGGAGTTGAGACTGGTTGGAGTTGGGGCTGTATGGAGTTGGGGCTGCTTGGAGTTGGGGCTGTATGTTGGAGTTGGGGCTGTATGTTGGAGTTGGGATGTATGGAGTTGGGGCTGTTGGAGTTGGGGCTGGTTGGAGTTGGGGCTGTATGTGTGGAGTTGGGGCTGTATGTGTGGAGTTGGAGATGTATGTATGGAGTTGGGGCTGTACGTATGGAGTTGGGGCTGTAGTTGGGGCGTATGGAGTTGTAGCTGTATGTGTGGAGTTGGGGCTGTATTTATGGAGTTGGGGCTGTATGTATGGAGTTGTAGCTGTATGTATGGAGTTGGGGCTGTACGTATGGAGTTGTAGCTGTATGTGTGGAGTTGGGGCTGTATGGAGTTGGGGCTGTGTGTGGGAGTTGGGGCTGTGTGTGTGGAGTTGGGGCTGTATGGAGTTGGAGATGTTTGTATGGAGTTAGGGCTGTATGGAGTTGGGAGTTGGAGTTGACGTTTTTATGGAGTTGGGGCTGTGTGGAGTTGGAGTTGTATGTATGGAGTTTGGACTGTATGTTTGGAGTTGGGGCTGTGTGTTTGGAGTTGGGGCTTTGTGGAGTTGGGGCTGTGTGGAGTTGTGGCTGTATGGAGTTGGGGCTGTGTTGTGAGTTGGGGCTGTATGGAGTTGGGGCTGTTGGAGTTTGGGCTGTATGTTTGGAGTTGGGGCTGTGTGTTGTGGCTGTTGGGGCTTTGTGGAGTTGTGGCTGTATGGAGTTGGGGCTGTATGGAGTTGGGGCTGGTTGGAGTTGGGGCTGTATGGAGTTGTAGCTTTATGTATGGAGTTGGGGCTGGTCTGGAGTTGGGGCTGTATGGAGTTGGGGCTGTATGGAGTTGGGGCTGGTTGGAGTTGGGGCTGTTGGAGTTGGGGCTGTATGGAGTTGGGGCTGGTTGGAGTTGGGGCTGTATGTATGGAGTTGTGGCTGTATGGAGTTGGGGCTGTATGGAGTTGGGGCTGTATGGAGTTGTAGCTGTATGTATGGAGTTGGGGCTGTATGTGTGGGGCTTGGAGTTGGGGCTGTATGGAGTTGGGGCTGGTTGGAGTTGGGGCTGTATGGAGTTGTAGGCTGTATGGAGTTGGGGCTGTATTTGTGGAGTTGGGGCTGTATATGGAGTTGGGGCTGGTTGGAGTTGGGGCTGTATGGAGTTGGGGCTGGTGGGAGTTGGGGCTGCTGTATGAGTTGGGCTGGTTGGAGTTGGGGCTGGTTGGAGTTGGGGCTGTATGGAGTTGGGGCTGGTTGGAGTTGGGGCTGTATGTATGGAGTTGAGACTGGTTGGAGTTGGGGCTGTATGGAGTTGGGGCTGGTTGGAGTTGGGGCTGTATGTGTGGAGTTGGGGCTGTAGTGGGGTTGGGGCTGGTATGGAGTTGGGGCTGTATGGGGTTGGGGCTGGTTGGAGTTGGGGCTGGTTGGAGTTGGGGCTGTATTGGAGTTGGAGCTGTATGTTGGAGTTGGGGCTGTGTGTATGGAGTTGGGGCTGGTATGGAGTTGGGGCTGGTTGGAGTTGGGGCTGTATGGAGTTGGGGCTGGTGTGGAGTTGGGGCTGTATGGAGTTGGGGCTGTATGGAGTTGGGGCTGGTTGGAGTTGGGGCTGGTTGGAGTTGGGCTGGTTGGAGTTGGGGCTGTATGGGAGTTGGCATGTATGGGCTGGTTGGAGTTGGGGCTGGTTGGAGTTGGGGCTGGTGGAGTTGTGGCTGTATGGAGTTGGGGCTGGTTGGAGTTGGGGCTGGTTGGGAGTTGGGGCTGGTTGGAGTTGGGGCTGTATGGAGTTGGGGCTGGTTGGAGTTGGGGCTGGTTGGAGTTGGGGCTGTATGGAGTTGGGGCTGGTTGGAGTTGGAGCTGGTTGGAGTTGGGGCTGTATGGAGTTGGGGCTGGTTGGAGTTGGAGCTGGTTGGAGTTGGGGCTGTATGGGAGTTGGGGCTGGTTGGAGTTGGGGCTGGTTGGAGTTGGGGCTGTATGGGGTTGGGGCTGGTTGGAGTTGGGGCTGGTTGGAGTTGGGGCTGTATGGAGTTGGGGCTGGTTGGAGTTGGGGCTGTATGGAGTTGGGGCTGGTTGGAGTTGGGGCTGGTTGGAGTTGGGGCTGTATGGAGTTGGGGCTGGTTGGAGTTGGAGCTGGTTGGAGTTGGGGCTGTATGGGGTTGGGGCTGGTTGGAGTTGGGGCTGTATGGAGTTGTTGGGGCTGGTGGTGGAGTTGGGGCTGGTTGGAGTTGGGGCTGTATGGAGTTGGGGCTGGTTGGAGTTGGGGCTGTGTGGAGTTGGGGCTGGTTGGAGTTGGGGCTGGTTGGAGTTGGGGCTGGTTGGAGTTGGGGCTGGTTGGAGTTGGGGCTGTATGGGGTTGGGGCTGGTTGGAGTTGGGGCTGTATGGGGTTGGGGCTGGTTGGAGTTGGAGCTGGTTGGAGTTGGGGCTGTATGGGGTTGGGGCTGGTTGGAGTTGGAGCTGGTTGGAGTTGGGGCTGGTTGGAGTTGGGGCTGTATGGGGTTGGGGCTGGTTGGAGTTGGGGCTGTAGCTGGTTGGAGTTGGAGCTGGTTGGAGTTGGGGCTTTAGCTGGTGTTCCAGACTGGAGACCAGTTCAACCTCTGGATGTGGTTCTGGGAAGTCAGTCTTCTGAATACCTCTCATATTACTGCTGCTCAATGCATTGGGGTATTCTCCCTTTTCCTGGGGTGGCTGGGGGTGGTGGGGAGAAGGGCTGAGAGTTTGGGGAAAGGGAGAGAGGTGAAGTGGGGGGAGGGAGAGGTGGTGGGAGAGATGGGAGAGAGGTGAAGTGGGGGGAGGGAGAGATGTGGTGGGGAGATGGGAGAGAGGTGAAGTGGGGAGAGGGAGAGGTGGGGGTGGGGAGAGGAGGAGTTGAGGGGTGGGGGGAGAGGGAGAGAGGTGGAGGGCTTTAGAGATGGGAGAGGGTGGAGTGGGGGATGGAGTTGGAGGTGGGGGAGAGGGAGAGAGGTGGAGGGAGAGATGGGAGAGAGGTGGAGGAAGAGATGGGAGAGAGGTGGTTGGGGATGGGAGAGAGGAGAAGTGGGGGGAGGAGAGGGGTGGGGGGAGAGGGAGAGGTGGGGGGTTGGAGGGAGAGAGATGGAGGGAGGGATGGGAGAGCTGGTGAAGTGGGGGTTGAGGGGGCTGAGAGGTGGGGGAGGATGGGAGAGAGGTGGGGGAGAGATGGGAGAGAGGAGGTTGGGGGAGGGAGGAGGGTGGGGGAGAGGGAGAGAGGTGGGGGGAGAGATGGGAGAGAGGGAAGGGGGAGAGATGGGAGAGAGGTGGAGGGAGAGATGGGAGAGAGGTGGGGGGGAGATGGGAGAGAGGTTGGAAGTTGGGGGAGGGAGAGAGGTGGGGGGAGAGGGAGTGGGGTGAAGTGGGGGGAGGGAGAGAGGTGAAGTGGGGGGAGGGAGAGAGGTGAAGTGGGGGAGGGGAGAGAGGTGGAGGGAGAGATGGGAGAGAGGTGAAGTGGGGGAGGGAGAGGTGATGGGAGAGAGGTGGGGAGCAGAGGGAGTGATGTGAAGTGGGGGGGGGAGAGAGGTGAAGTGGGGGTGAAGTGGGGGAGGGAGAGAGGTGAAGGGGGAGAGATGGGAGAGAGGTGAAGTGGGGGGAGGGAGAGAGGTGAAGTGGGGAGGGAGGGAGAGAGGTGGGGGAGAGATGAAGTGGGGGGAGGGAGAGTGGGGGAGAGAGGTGAAGTGGGGGAGGGAGAGATGGGAGAGAGTGAAGTGGGGGGAGGGAGAGATGGGGAGAGGGTGGGGGGAGAGATGGGAGAGAGGTGAAGTGGGGGGAGGATGGGAGAGAGGTGAGGATGGGGGGGGAGGGGGAGAGGTGAAGTGGGGAGAGGGAGAGAGGTGATGTGGGGGAGGGAGAGAGGTGAAGTGGGAGGGAGAGGGAGAGAGGTGAAGTGGGGGAGGGAGAGATGGGAGAGAGGTGGGGGGGAGAGATGGGAGAGGTGAAGTGGGGGAGGGAGAGAGGTGAAGTGGGGGGGAGAGATGGGAGAGAGGTGGGGGAGAGGGAGAGGGTGAAGTGGGGGAGGGGAGAGAGGTGAAGTGGGGGGATGGGAGAGAGGTGAAGTGGGGGGAGGGGAGAGAGATGGAAGTGGGGGGGGAGAGGGAGAGGGTGAAGTGGGGGAGGGAGAGAGGTGAAGTGGGGGAGAGGGAGAGAGGTGAAGTGGGGGAGGGATGGGAGAGGTGAAGTGGGGGAGGGAGAGAGGTGAAGTGGGGGAGGGAGAGATGGGGGAGAGGAGAGGTGGGGGAGAGGGGAGAGTGAGGTGGGTGGGGGGAGGGAGAGAGGTGAAGTGGGGGGAGGGAGAGAGGTGGTGGGGGGAGGGAGAGATGGGAGTGGGGGAGGGAGAGAGGTGAAGTGGGAGGAGGGAGAGAGGTGAAGTGGGGGAGGGGTGAAGTGGGGGAGGGAGAGATGGGAGAGAGGTGGAGGGAGAGATGGGAGGAGGTGAAGTGGGGGGAGGGGAGAGAGGTGAAGTGGGGGAGGGAGAGAGGTGAAGTGGGGGAGGGAGAGAGGTGGAGGGAGAGATGGGAGAGAGGTGGAGGGGGGATGGGAGAGAGGTGAAGGGAGAGATGGGAGAGAGGTGGGGGAGAGGGAGAGAGGTGAAGTGGGGGAGGGAGAGAGGTGAAGTGGAGGGGGAGGGAGGGAGAGGTGAAGTGGGGGAGGGAGAGAGGTGAAGTGGGGGGAGGGGGAGAGGTGAAGTGGGGGGAGGGAGAGAGAGGTGAAGTGGGGGGATGGGAGAGAAGGGAGAGAGTGGGGGAGGGAGAGAGGTGAAGTGGGGGAGGGAGAGAGATGGGAGAGAGTGGGGAGGGAGAGATGTGGGGGGAGTGGAGGGGGGGAGAGAGGTGAAGTGGGGGGAGGGAGAGGGTGAAGTGGGGGAGGGAGAGGAAGAAGGTGAAGTGGGGGGAGGGAGAGAGGTGAAGTGGGGGGAGGGAGAGAGGTGAAGTGGAGGGAGGGAGAGAGGTGAAGTGGGGAGGGAGAGATGGGAGAGAGGTGGGGGAGAGATGGAGAGAGGTGAAGTGGGGGAGGGAGAGAGGTGGAGGGAGAGATGGGAGAGAGGTGAAGGGAGAGATGGGAGAGAGGTGGAGGGAGAGATGGGAGAGAGGTGAAGGGGGAGGGAGATGGGGAGAGAGGTGGAGGGAGAGATGGGAGAGAGGTGGGGGGAGAGGGAGGGAGAAGGTGAAGTGGGGGAGAGGGAGAGGGTGAAGTG